>NC_052516.1:8789149-8886490 GCF_014356525.2 Nilaparvata lugens | reverse complement strand
AAAGAAAACCAGAAGTACCAAAGTGCCAAGTGATGGACCCATAGAGAATTATCACGCTAAAACGAGATGGCGCCTACACTATAAACGGTCTAGACACCATCCACTTTGGAGCGAAGTGTGAATATTTACACGAAAATGGAAACGAAAGAATCGGGCAGCGGAAAACAATACACTTTCCCAGATAATGTGGACAATGGATCGGGTGGGGTTTCTATTGTACGTGTTCGAAACTCATTGAAGCAAGAGATAGTTTTTCTTAACTCTGATAAAAGTGGACGAAAATATTGAATGGAGTAGTAGGTGTGTTTGAGTGGAGGGAATGAAGTGAGTAGATTAGAAGGTATTGAATGTATTACATTGGGAACTCATTGGAGTAGAGTTGCGAGAGGTTCAGATTCTTTTATTCATGTGTTTAACAAAAAAAATTCAACTCACGTTCTTGCGTTGAAAATAATTATTACCAGTAAGAGTAAAATAACAAGATTAGACTGATATATCATATACAGACTGAAGAGTTCTGCAATGCTGTTCAACAAAAAGAGTAAAATGTGAGCGCAAAATATTGAATGAAATTACTTTATTCATGTAGATAAGGGAGTTTTATGCTCAGATTCTTGATAATGATAATTAAGAATATGAGTTATTTTCTGTGAAGCCTTTGACTTAGCATAAACTAAAAACGTTAAGCAACGAAGATATCACTGAATTATGTGATTGCCGGATTGCAATTTGATAAGATATTGATAGTTTGAGTATGACACTGTGATGTTCTAAATAAGTACTAGATAAGTGGAGTCTGATCAGATATGAACATGGAGTATTATGAGCCTTCTATTACAGAGGAAAGAATATTTGTAAATAAGTAATGAGAAAGTAATATTTGATTTCTGCTCCTATCCTCTGTTACTCTCTGGTTATGAATTCGTGCAATTTATCGAAATTAGATAGAGAAGAGACAGAGTTTGTATGTGTGTGTTAGTTTAAACTGTTCAACTATTCATAAAAAAAATTTCGGAACGAAAATCTGAAAGTATTATAGAATTAATTGAATCGAAACTCGAAGAATACTTGATCCTTGTAGGATGAATAATTCTGAAAAAAACATATTTATTTGCTGTAAGGTAATGGAATAGACTATGTAAATGCTAGAGAAAAGTGCGGATATGGCAAAAAACATGAAGCTTTTGACCAGTCTTCTTTCAACCAGAATTAATAACTGAAAATTTTATAAATATAAATAAAACTTATCAATTTGTAAAATATATTTTTCTATCAAAAACCTAATTTTTGAAGAAAACAATGTTGCATTGATGCCCCTATATCCTGGAAAAAAGTGAGAGGAAAGACAAAGAGGGCGTGAGAGAGAGAGAGTGAGATGAAGAGGAACGGATGATAGACTCGAGGCGCCTAGGATGACATAATACAAATGTTTCTTGTCTTGTTGCCTAGGGATCTTTCACCTCTCAAATCTGTCACTCATCTAGAGAGAAATCACTCATTGAACCGACCATGAGTGAGGGAAGAATTCAACCCTCACTAATACAGTATCATGGTCACACCAAACTATGGTTTCCGATTCTCATGGATGCATTATGGATAGGGGGGAGGGGAGGCAGATTGAATGACAAGTTATACACATTTAGAGTGACTTCAACGTCTCCAAACTTGTAAAAGGTTTTGGAAAACGGAAATTTGAGAGTGACTTGGAGAGAATTATTTCATTGATTGAAGTAACCCCCACAACATGTTAGTAGTATAATAATTTAATACTGTACTAATCATTTAATTGAATTGATCAATTAATTTAGGTACTTTTAATGGATAGAAACTTATAAAAGAAATTATGAAAAGCTGGAGCTAATATTGAACCTCATCATTAATTTTATTGGAGAAGTTGTTTTAGCGCAGCCTGATTTTAATATTGTCATTCTTTAAATTACCTGTAGTTTGATTGAATCTTAATAGTATTAAAAGTGTCAAGCCAATTCATTAGATTAAAGTAAAACCACAGAGAATCCATCATTGAAACTATATAAATGTGGAAATTTTGCATTTTCTTCATTGAATAATTCAGATCAGTTCTCTATAAAACTTTATCAATATTCAAAACTCTAAAATTATCAGAAACATCTATCAATGAAATTCCAAGTAAACTTTTTGACTCAAACGTTTTATCTTCAATAAATATCCGTCAATGGCCCTACAAGTCAGAATCGTGTCACCAGAATCAATAGGCTGCCTAATTACCAAAAGCTCATTATTATTTTAGGCGACACCTTTTGTGATTCTCACAGTGAATATTTGGCCATCAGCTCAACGATTCATTCTTTGATTGGACTTAGTTGAATATTCTTTACATTTCCAAGCTATTTTCTAAGAAGCTAGAATCAACCTTATCGTAACTTCCTAACCGATCAACTCGATAATTTCTTTATACAGTACTAGAGAACTCCATTGTACTCCATAAGTTTCAGCATTTTATTTCCAAACTTCAACTTACTCCAAGTTATTTCCAGTCGATAGCAGACGATAAGCTTTTTTAGTAGGCTACTTGGATCAGTAATTGAAACTTTATAATATATTTAAATATTCAAACAGCACAAAAAAGAGTTGGGTTTATCAATATCAGTGAAACCTGAGATGATGATGATAATAATATTTCTAGAAGTAATATTACATCCTAATCTATAGAAACATTTATATTCTGCAACTCTATTCAATTATACTGTAGAGTATTATTCAAAATTATACTATATTGAGGTACTACCGTACAACATTTTTATTTGGTAGCATTACTTGAACACTTTGAGATCATACTATTCTACAATAATTAGGCTACAAGATGTTTATTCATTTGAAAATGGATGAATTTCTAGTCAATGAATTGAGTACGATAATTTTGTTTGATGAAGTAAAAGATTGCTTGATATTAAATTTAGACTATGGAAGTTATTTTAAACCGCATGCCTCTTATTACGGAAAAGGAGAAGGAGAAGGAAGAAGGAGAAGAGAAGGAGAAGGGGAATGAGAAGGAGAAGGAGAAGGAGAAGGAGAAGGAGAAGGCGAAGGAGAAGGAGAAGGAGAAGGAGAAGGAGAAGGAGAAGGAGAAGGAGAAGAAGAAGAAGAAGAAGGAAGAAGAAGAAGAAGAAGAAGAAGAAGAAGAAGAAGAAGAAGAAGAAAGAAGAAGATGAAGAAAAATGAGATATTCAAGTCAGCGTACATCTCAGAGTCGGAATTTTTGTTTGTTTTATTAGATTTGAAACAAGAATCTGGAACACAGCGGGGAGAGGAAGAAGATGATTCGAAGAAGTGGGAGGTAGACAAAGACAAGCGAAGAAAAAGAAGATGTGGAACGTGGAGAAGAAGATGAGGAAGAAGAAGAGAGAAGAAGAATGAGTACACAGGGGAGATGTAGAGTAGACAGAATCCGGTGTGAATCTTTTCCGGGCCAGCGGCTTCGGTAATTAGTTGCGAGAGAAATTTTCAAAGTTTCCGGATCTCAAGTCACATAGTCACACAGTCACAGACACGTCGCCAACACGTCACAGACACATTACAGACTTCTCACAGACTGATTACGTTCCTTAATGTTGTATGAAGGCTTAACAATTGCTGAAGGCTACTATAACAATATTGAAATGGAATACCAATGTGGTTTGATAAAATTTGTGTAATATAAGAACTATTTTATTAGGGATGAAGTTCCTGGTGCCCTCAAATATGTATATTTCCAAATAAATAAATAAATAGAGAATATAACATTCAATTTTTCTTCTTCTTCTTCTTCTTACAAACAAGGATGAGGCTATAGCCAAGTGGTCGCCAAACAGTCGATCGCGAGCTACCGGTGGCTCGTGGAGTAGTTTTTGGTAGCTCACAGAAACGCTCGTGCAAAAGAATGTAGTCCAGTTTTAATATATACACTTTCCCAGTCTGAAGAAAATTAATGACGTGAAAAATCCTCCACAGCACCGCAGCAGTAACCAAGAATACGTTACAATTCTTTCAGATTTGAGACAACAGTTTGATCAACGATTTCAAGATTTTAAAAGCATATCAAATATGGTAAAATTTATCAACTCTCTTTTGTAGAGATCCATGCAGAAGATTTTGTAACTTGTGTTGTAACACATTTTGGTGGAGATCAGGCTTCAGTTGAAATGGAATTTGTGGATTTTCAAAATGATCTGTCTCTCAGGTCACTTTCTACAACTGGAAATATTTGGCCTCAAGTTCCCAAAGAAAAATATCCAAATATTATTCAAGTTGCATTGAGGTTAAAAGCTATGTTCAGCTCACACAAGTAGGTGAGTGAAGCATCTTTTTCAAGAATGAAATTCTTAAAAAATCGATATAGGAACAGACTGACAACAATTGATGAACAATTGGACAACTGCATCAGAATGGTGGCTACAACGTACACTCCAAACATCAAGAAAATACTTGATGATCAAAAAATGTTCCACTGCTCTCATTGAAATGTACATTTCAACTTTTGTTATACTTTTTGCTATGAGATAAGTAGATTTCAACACTAGAAATGTATCTTTATAGGCAATAAAAGTGTGAAAATTTCATTTCGCGTACCGTACTTTCTTCAGTCTAATATTCGTTGGTAGCTCACTAGAAGATTTATAAATGCTATTCTAGCTCACAGGCTCGTAAGTTTGGCGACCACTGCCATAGCCTGGTCTAACTCACCATCAATGTCCAAATCAATGTAATACATAAAGCTGCGTTTACACCAAAGTTATTATCAAAATGCTATTAACTTAATCCTTATAGATTATATAAGATTGAACTTAACTTATCGTACACTTGATGAACATAATGAGTTTTTCAAGTTCCGTTCATTACAATAGAATAATGATCAACTTATTAACATAAACAAGAATTCTACTAAGAAACTAAGAAATTAAAAAGAAACTAAGGAACAAGGTTCTACTTGGTGTAAACGCAGCTTGAGACAATCAACTTAATTATTATTTACTCGTTAATTCTATTAATACAAATCACTAATAATTTTATTTTATCTGTTCTACAGGGAAGACAACTGCTTTCGTTGTGTAGTGATTCACGAGAAGCATGAGAACGTCCTCCAATATAAAGAAAGTGAGTAGAGCAGTATAATTACAATTTTTCTTTCTTCTCATAATAACATATTTTTGACTTATCTTGAAAAATCTTTCAATATTCCATATGGTATACGATGTATGCTGACGACATATCAATCGCAAACATTGATCTTTTTTTAAAAATTACTGTTGAAAGATAAGTTTAATCAGGTGTCATTAGAATCGGTGAGGCACAATAATAATATTATTACATCAATATTGTATCATTGAGTCATATAGTTGATTGAACGCTATATACTCTATCATCCCATTAAGTTTATAAACTCTATCTTCTATCTATCGCTATAAACTCTACCATTCTTCCTATTCAACGCTATGAGATGAAACTATTAATTGTTAATTTTCACAGAAAGGTCATTTACATGAATGTTTACGAACTTGACAAGTATTATTTATGACAGTTTTTTTTTTTAATATTCACCTGTCGAAATAATTATTCTTCCAAAGCTAAAGAAACTCCTCACTTCGACTTATTAGGTTCTACAATAGAGAAACAATAGCGTAAGTAGATATCCCATGGTATAGGGCGTTTATGTCGCAACTTTTACTGTTATCTCAAGCCGATAGTTCACGTAGTTCTTTCCTGTGAAGCTGTGTGACGCTGGTAGTCTCTCATGTTGTGCCGTTCATACACTCTTACCCGGTAAAAACAGTAAAAATCGACAATAATCGACAGTAATCAACTTGAGATAACAGTAAAAGTTGCGACATAAACGCCCTATACCATGGGATATCTACTTACGCTAATGTTTCTCTATGGTTCCACTTTGAAGATTCATTTTCAATTAATTTTTGTAATATCTGTGGGAAAATTTATGGGAATTGAATTCGATCAGTTTCAACAGCTTGGGCACCCATAACCATTTGCAAGAGGTTAATTTAATTGGAAAGAGTAATATTTGTTAAATTCTGAAATATTGAAAAACTTTTCTACAATAACGAATTATGAATCTCAGTGTTCATCTAATATTTATGTGTCTGACTTCAGGATCAATATGGGTAGGTTAATTGGTTGGACATTCTTATTTATTTAAGAATATTAATCAATAATAAATTTATATTCAATAAATATTTATTTATTACTATTTATTTTAGAATATTATCATCTGAATATTGGCATAGAGAAACAATAGCGTAAATAGATATCCCATGGTGTAGGGCGTTCATGTCGCAACTTTTACTGTTAACTCAAGCCGATTATTGTTGATTACTGTCGATTTTTATTGTTTTTTTTGGGGTGAGAGTGTATGAACGGCACAATATGAGAGACTACCAGCGTCATACAGCTTCACGGGAAAGAACTACGAGGACTATGGGCTTGAGATATCAGAAAAAGTTGCGACATAAACGCCCTATACCATGAGATATCTACCTATCGCTATTGTTTCTCTATGATATTGGTATCTGAAAATAAGCTAGAGTGAGGTCCAAAGTATCTATAAAACTATTTTATTTAACTTTCTGTTGCTATCCTTGTCTATCATTCAACAAACCAGATAGGGCTACCCTTTCTACCTTCGTCAATTCAATCAGCTGATAATCATCCTGTCGAGTCCGCGGTCAGTGCAAATATACCTGGGAAAACGCTTCATGTGGCTTGGCCCTATGTCTTTATTCATCCATCTCTACCATTTCTGTGCATATCACAATGCAAAATGATAAAATTTCCATAACTTTATCAAGAGTCCAATGTTGCAAAGAAATTTGAATCTGAAAATTGACAAGTTTCTGCCAGTTTATAAAGGCTATCTGTGAAGACTTCAGTAAGGGTGAAATTTGAGTCTTGAAATTGAAAGAAAACTTTGCTTCCAGAGAGAATCTAAATAGTAGTAGGTGGATTGTAGAATTCCATGCCCTTGAATGACCCCTACCTTGATTCTCGACCGTGGTTCCTCGACCTTGATCAACCTTCGACTTTCCTCGACCTTGGTCAGTTAATAGACAAGAATACTATTGAAGTATATACACTTAAACTCACTCACAGCTCACTAAAAAGCTGAAATATTGATACTTATAATTTTTCAATGAAATATTTTGGAAAAAATTATGAATATTTTCTCAGGTTATATCAGAGGCAGATGTATTTGAAAACAAAATGACAGACTTGGCCGACCTCCTTTACAAATCATACATTGAGAGCAAGGGAAAACTTTTGGTTGATGCATTCTTGGAAAACGCACAATTTCACTACATTTTACGGCGGGAAAATTTGGGGAAAAACTATTTCAGTGATGATGAGGACTCCTACAATCAACTCAAATATTGCTTAAGTGCCTACTGGGAGTGGTATATATTCTGCAACGGACATTCATCCTTGAAAACTCACGCTGACAATTTTATGAGAGGAATAACTACAAAGAAACCAATTTCGATAAAAATTCTACAACTGTTCAGTTTTTGGGAAATTGAGAATCGATATGTGAAAAAATTTATAGAATTTTTGAAGAACGAGGAAAGTGGAACCAACAATTCTTCAGTGATCATTGGAGAGGTTGAAAAAGTTAACTTAGAAATTGATCTAGAGAAAGTTTTCCAGATAAGGGTTGAACTGGCGTGGAAAATCGTTGAGTTTCCACAGGGAATTCAGAAGTTTTACAAAAAATTGTTCGAAGAAATTGATGGAGGTACTTTTGATGGAGTGATTGAGGAGCAAATTGACTGGCAGAAGAGTGTGCTTAATTTTATTGCCGGTTTGTCACAGGAGTTTGAAGATTTTTTCAAACAATTGGAAGAAATTTAAAGGATTTGTGATTTTTTAATCTGTTACTTAGCTCTCCTGTTCGATCGTATCCACTCTTATCTAGAATAAAATTTTTGATGTCTAAAGATGTCTATAAGATGTATAAAATTTTAATCTATCTATCTATATATATATAAAAGCGGAATGGCACTGACTGACTGACTGACTGACTGACTGACTGACTGACTCACTCACTCACTCACTCGCAGAACTAAAAATATACTGGACCAAAAAAGTTCAAATTTGGTAGGTATGTTCAGTTGGCCCTTTAGGGGCGCACTAAGAACGGATTTGGAAAAACTTCCAATTATACGCCCAAAATCTGCGTTTTTCCAGCGTTTTTTAGTGTTTTCTCAGATTTATCGAGAACAAATGAACAAAAAATGTTCAAATTTACTAGCTCAGCTGGGGTGTAATAATGTTGTGTTAGAAGGAATTTGAAATAACGCCAAAGATACGCCCAAAATTAGAGGTTTTTTGCGTTTTCTCAGTTCTTTCATCAAGTAATAGATAGAAAATGTTCAAATTTGATACAGAGGTTCAGCTAGGGTCTAAAATTTTTTTTTATAAGGTGACTTTAGTATTTCATCAAAGATACGCCCAAATCAGCATTTTTCCAACGTTTTTCTCCGCTTTCCTGCATTGTCTCAGTACTTGACTCTTTGATGGAATAAAGCATGCTCAAATTAAAAAATGCAGCGAGCGAAGCGAGCCCGCTGATTCATTTTTGGACGATCCAGTCGGTGTCCAGGGGGCGGAGCGCCCTTGATAGACGGATATGGCGAGCGAAGCGAGCCTGACGGCTAGTGTCTAAGATAAAACGGTTTCGTACCGTCTGATCCGCTAATTGGGGAGGGGCTTGTCTAGGCCAATGACAGGTATTCACCTTGATAGGTCACGGCTTCCACCAGGCCGTTAGAATAAATACAGTTGCTCTGTACTTGTACTCGTGATTTAGTTTGCAAGAGATTGATAATGATGTGACAACTGAAACCATTATTTTGATTTTTCAAATCTCTAGTTAAACAATTAAATATCTATTATCAAGTATTTTACAATTTAATATAGTACTATTATTAATATTTTACTAATTACTATAAATATATTTTACTATTTTCCATAGTGGAGTAGGTCAATTTTCACACAGAAAAAACTAATCAAGTAGAGGACACATTATGAGAATTTTTGTAACTAACTATTGTATGTAATTGTAATTTATCTATTATTCTGTGTAATTGATGTTGTAGTTCTATTTTTTTGGGGGGAAATATACATTTATTTATTTGATTTCTACGTAGCTTTAAGTATACTCGTAGCTGGTGCTTTAACTTTAAGTTGGTGTTTTTCTCTAAAAGGTACCATTTTTATTACTTAAATTAACCTTGTTATTCATGATATTCAAAATGGTATTATTTACAAAGTTGTATAGAATGGTGACGTTCAATACAAACATATTTCTTATTTAGTTCAAAAGTTTGTTCTGGAACAATTGTTTGATATTTGAAATTGATTCAGGTGTCATTCAAGTCTCTATTATACAATGATCATGCATTACGACGTCATAGAGTTATTGTTCTCATTCTTATATCTGACAAAACGTCATAAAATTATAGCTAACAGTGTTTATCCATCGAGTAATTACTTCTTCAGAATTGAGCATAATTTGGGACTCTCTCAGCAGGCTGGTTCTAACCTTCGAAGGGGTAATTTCGCTTATATTTCTAGACAAATCGTTGGCAGAGGCTATCTATCTATCAGGGGAGCTCAATAAAGCCTAATCATTTTTTAAATATTGGATGAATTTTCGAAATTTTCAATCATGAATAATACCAATATCCGTTTCATATTGATGCTTTTGTCTTCAGGGCCGCTATTATGGGTAGGTTTATTTGATGATTATTCTTCTAAAATGAGGTCCACGTTATAATGGCAGTGGAGAAAGATCCTCTGTTTTGTCAATGCCTTCTATAGACGGTAGCTGATACAGGTTTATTGATATAATATTAACTGTTCATTCTCGTTAAAAAAATTATTATATTTTATCAAGCAAAAAAATTATATTTTTCAATAATTTCATAATGAATTCTTATGATCAAGATGAAATATTTTGTTAATTAATTATCAATTCTACACTGTTAAAAGACGATCTGGCAACAGACCAAAGCGAGAAAGAGATAGTGATATCTGCTTTGTTGAATGATAGACAAGGATAGCAATACTGCCATTATAACGAGGACCTCACTGTAGAGAGATTGATCTATCCATTGGAAATAATTTATTCTTTCTAATGTAATAACATCACTGATTAATAATTATCATAGTTTATTAGTTATGGATTAATATCATCATAGAGAAACAATAGCGTAAGTAGATATCCCATGGTATAAGGAATTTATATCGCAACTTTTACTGTTATCTCAAGCCGATTACTGTCGATTATTGTCAATTTTTACTGTTTTGACCGGGTAAGAGTGTATGAACGGCACAATTTGAGAGACTACCAGCGTCACACAGCTGCATAGGAAAGAACTATGTGAACTATCGGCTTCGGATAACAGTAAAACTTGCGACATAAACCCCCTATACCATGGGATATCTATGCTATTGTTTCTCTATGATATCATGCTGTGGAATTTATCAAACCAAATGAAACATGATAATATCTGATCGATTCTTGCCTGATCAATGAAAGATTCTCAAAATTTAATTTTGCAATTGAAGTTTTCCAGAATTAAGTAATCCTATCGTACGAAATTTTTGTCTGCAGACAGGAATATCTGAGTCAAAGCTGATTATCATTTATCTATTTAAAGCTTTCTCGAAAAATTATCTTAAGTGTTACACGATTCCGAATTTATTGCTATAGAATTTTGAGAGCTTGGGTATTGAGCTACAAAATGATGTAGAGAAACCAAACTTGGTTAGAGGATGATATCGGAGACCGAGCTTCTCTCTGGAGTACAAAAGACTGAAATTTTATTACGAAAGAAGAAATTATAATAACATTTAAACAGAAATGTTCTATCTAATCAAAATAATTTGAGATTGATTCCCAGAGGAATGCAAAAATTTCCCTCACAAAGGCCCAGTTGCACAAAAGCCAGTTAAATTTCAATCCTGATCAACTTCACGTGAACCAAATCAGAGAAGACCATTTCAAAAAGATGGATCTACTGTAATTAATCAGGATTGAAAATAACCCGGCTTTTTTGCAACCAGCACTTAGTACCTGATTGAATGATTACAAAAGTTCAACAGCTGAGTCACAAATTTGACACAATCCCACACGCATGAACTCGCTCACTCACTTCCATCACCAACAGACGAAAAAATAATTACTATCAGCTTTTTTTCCAAGGATGAATAATGATTATCCCTTTAATGTCCTTCAGCGAGTTCTCCCAGGGATGAGACCTAGTGCAATCGAATCTTTAATTTATAAACCTACTTTGTTCTGAATTTCGTGAGAATCGTTAGAGCCGTTTTCGAGATCCGGTGAAATACAAACATATAAACATATAAACATCCTAACATCTAAACATCTAAACATATAAACATAAAGGAAGAAGTTGCTTTTAATAGTATAGGATATATATTTGTATTGAATGAAAAAGACTAAGAAATTGTCAAAAAACCACTGATTTATTGATAATTAGAAAGACCGGTTTCGGTTATTACACCATTGTCAATTTCTCATAAACTGATCAGAGATTGACAATGGTGTAATAACCGAAACCGGTCTTTCTAATTATCAATAAATCAGTGGTTTTTTGACAATTTCTTAGTCTTTTTCATTCAATATGAATAATTACCACAATATCAACTTCTCAACTACACAAAAAGTGGATATATTTGTAAGATGAAACAAATTGTGTAAGCTTCAATTTTGTATAAGATAGTGATGTCTGTAAAATGCTTGTTTTCCTATAAAACCCGAAAAAATTTACCTTTGAACTTTATTCACCTTTTAATATGTTAACTTCCTCACTATTTCTAAACAGAACTGCTGGGTCAAAAATTGTATTTCAAAAATTTCTCTCCATACCTTCCTAGGAGCTAGCATTGCCTGAACTATATTGGCTCAATCACATCTACTTCCATGTTGAGGTCTTGAATTTTTGAATATCTTTTCCCAGGTCAACTTGAGCGCAGAGAACTTGGATGTTGAGGATGTTGATAAACTGGAGAAAATAGCATCTCTCATTATGGGTTCATACAAGGAGGCAAAACACACGTTGCTATCTGATGCAATACAAACTTCTCCGGAATACAAAAATCTGTTGTTATCGAAGACGATCCCCGATTTGATAAAAACTGAACAAGACCGCGAAATATTCGAGCTTCGAGTGACTAGATACATAGAGTGCTTTGTAGAGGATGAGGAGGATGATAAACTAGTATTCTATGTTAATCTTTATATCTCAGAGCTCTCCAAAAACGTGAACTTCGAGAACCAATGCATTGACGAGGAAATTGAGACTTACAAATTTCTAAAGTTTTTGAAAGAACAAAATACAGGGAATGATGAAGATTTGAATAGTTTGATAAGATCTATTGAAAGGACAAGCTACATTGTGGATGTAGCTATGTATTTAGTCGCCAGAATCGAGCTAGCTCAGAGCTATATGAATGTTCCGAAAAGCGAGGTGGATGCCTATGAAGTCTTGTACCAAGCCATAACTGAGAAAAAATTTAAAAATGTTTTGGAAAGTGTTAGAAAATGGGATAGGCCGGTAGTTAAGATCATGAATGAAGTTATCGACATGATGGAAAGAATTTACGGGAGTCTGGAAAGTGTGGGATTGAATGAACATGAATCGGAGTAGGGCGAGGATGAGGAGGAGGATGAGGAGTAGTAGTAGTAGTAGTAGTAGGAGGAGGAGGAATAGGAGGAGGAGGAGGAGGAGGTGTAGAAGGTGAAGGGAGAGAATGAGAAGGATGATGAGGAGAGGAGGATGCATTCTAAAAGATGTAAGCGCTTTTCACGGATCTAGGAAGAATTGAATGGAGTATGGATCAGAAGGGTAATTATGCTTGTAAGCATCAATGATATGGATTTGAGATTTAAAGACAGTATCAATAATATGGATCTCACATTCAAAGACATATCAATTATATGGCTCTAAAAGTTCAGAAATGGCTGCATTCAATTTTAGAAAGATTTTGAATAATTTAATACTCGAACACTGCTATTTTTTAATAATTCAATACACGAACTCTGTTCTGGTCTGCATTATCCTATAGATAGCATTGTGATACGTGTCTCGAAATTAGGATTAGTGGATCTGGGATGTGATTGGGTGTAGCTGAGAATGATAATTATTAACTATATTTTTAGGTCTGTTCGACGGTTTCTTCCGATTACTTTTATCAATCAAGATCAAATGTTCGGCAAAAATTCTTCGAAAAATGAGAACTAGAACATCATTTTCATTGAGATCTAGAATAATTTGTCCATTAATCAACTTTAGATGTTCAACACATATTCTTTTAAAAAATGAGGAATAAATAGTTATTTGTGCAACTAGTGCGCAAAGTGACAGTTTGCTGCACCGAAAGAAACGTTTACGCCCGAGCCGTAGGCGAGGGCGGAATGGTTTCTTGAGTGCAGCAGAGGAACTTTGCGCACGTATTTCACATTAAGTTTCTCCTACAGTTACCATTGAATATGAAAAGTGGGTAATTATGGGTAAAATTGCCTGAAATCCATCAAATGTTTTTCTGTGTAATTTTATTATTGATAAAAACCTTAATCCTAAAATCCCAAAGTCCTCGTTGTCCTTGGTTATAATATATAATGTAATAATTAGCGCGTTGTGCTTGGTTGCACCTCTGCTCACTATAGCAGCCACAGCAGTCACTGTTACCAACTTCATTTTGATTTTGCTGCACTGTTGCTCCATAATAACCTACTAAGTATTTTGCGTTGTCATGTTGCAAATCTGGAGTGCAGAAAAAATTTTCCCGCACTAGAGCGGAAAAGTGATTCTTTGCATTCTGTAATCAGTGCAGCAATGGCCACTTTTCAACGTAACTGTGGGAAAAGAACATTTCAATTGAGATCTACAATAATAGTTGAAGTAATTCTTATTGTGCCAAAAACACATGGATATTTCTCATTAAGATTGCAAATTTAATAGCAAAAAATTTGCAGGACTGACAACCTTCTAGAGTCCAGCACGACGTAACGATGAGTAGAAAATAGTTAGGCCTTTGGATTTTTCAGTGGTGAATCTTAGATTTTACTGAGATGAACCTCAGGTTTCTTCAATATGAACGTTTGGTTTTTCTCAAATGGACCTTAGTGGACCTCAGGTGAACCTTAGTGGACCTTGGGTGAATCCTTAGGACTTGAGGCTTACTTTCCATCCCTTTCACCCCAAGTCTTACACAGTATCATGGCCTGAGACTCAGGTCTTACCAAGGTGAACCTCGGGTTTTTCAGGTATACTTTAGGACTTGAGGCTGGGGTTTCCACACTTTTTACCACAAACCAACTCAATTTCACACGGTATTTTAGACACAATTTTATTCCGATAAAAAACAATTCTATTTCTCCAGGTTTTGTCAGAAGGAAATGATCAGAGGGGAAGAGAATTGGAAAGAATAATCAATAAATCTTACTCTAAAAGCAGAGATCGACTTCTACCTGAAGCTCTAATGAGAGATCCCGAGATCACAACCATTTTTCCTGCAGATATTTTGGAAGAAATCCAACAAAACCACGAGATCTACAATGACTTCAAAGATAGCCTTAACTCTTACTTAGTGTGGTACTCAGTGTTTAGTGTAAAACCAACGTTGAAACCCTATGTGGAAAGTTTTATCAGTGAATTTCTTTTGGAAAATGCCGGGAAACCATTGGAAAACGTCAATTATTGCGATGAATTTGTAACGTTCTTCATGGAAAAACCAGAAAGAAGTGAGGAATTGATGAATTTACTGGGAAAAATTGAAGATGATGAAGGATTTGATTGGGCTCTGGATAGGGCTTTGAGTGCCCGAGTGTATTTGGCACTGAGATTTGAGAAAACTTCACCGAAAATGCGGAGTTTTTATGCAAAATTGTACAATGAAATAGACGATGGGAGGTTTTCTTCGATAATTTTGAAGTATCACAAGTGGAGTGAATCGGCTGTGGTGGAAATGGCCGATTTGTTTATAGATTTCCAAATATTTTTCAGAGATCTTTATGAATTACAGTGAGATATACAATATTGTAAGAGTACCGTACATTGCACGGTATAGTGAGGACCAGGTTACAATAACAGTATTAAAATAATAGCAGTAATAATAATGTCTGTATTATATTTGATTAAAATTGGTGTTACAATTATCGTATATCAATCGACAAAGCAGATAGCGCTATTCTTTTCTGTCTCCGCTACGTTGCAAAATCGAGAAATAGAAGTTATGAGAAGTAGCCTGTTTTTTTCTTTTCTAATTATTGTATTGTATGCTCTATCCAATAAATAAAAGAATAAGATAGTTTTTCAACAGCTTAGAAATATAATCTCGACGAATAAAATATACTTAATTGATCATTTTAAACAAGAATGAACAGTTAATATTAGATTGGATATACCGGTATCAGCTATCCTCTATAGAAGGCAGTGGCAAGATCGAGATTCGGCAACGCTGTTCTCCTATCTTTTTCCACTGCCATTATGACGTGGACCTCACTATAGTGGTAGAGTATATATATTATTTTATTCGTGTTGAATTGATACTTGATTAAAAGGTTGATATTGTTACAAAAAAGTTCATTGGAAATCATACTTTCATCGATTTTAAACCTTCAACCTTCAATATTCACTAAAATAGGAGTGGTCGTAGTCGAGTGGATCAGATGCTGGCTTTATGATTCAGAGGCCCGGGTTCAAATCCCGGCAAGATATTTATCTCGGGCCACTCCCGTGTTTCGGATGGACACGTTAAGCCGTCGGTCCCGACTGCCTAAAAAGCAGTCGTTAGGTCATGTCAGAGGCCCTGAAATTGATCAGCTGCGACCTGAAAACTCTGACACCAGACCTGAGCCAGCCAGGTCACTTGATATTATTATTATTATTATTATTATTATTCACTAATGTATAATGTTTGTGTTGAATCGATAGTTTTTAAAAGCTTGATATTGTTGCAAAAACTTTTATTGGAATAAATTCTTTCATCGATTTCAAACCAACATTATTTCAAATCATCTGCGATGTATATTATATACTAAAGAAAATATAATTATTCCTTTAGGTTCTATCGGATGCCAACCAAATAACGTGTGAGGATGTATTGGATCTTATGTACAAAGAATACACACGATTAATGGATCAAAAACTGACGACAGATATAATGAATGAAGCCGAATTTAAAAATCTATTACAGAAACAAAATTTGGATACGTTTTTAATTGATGAAGAGAGCTACAATGATTTTGATTATTGTTTAAATACGTATGTAGAGTGTTACTTTTACTATGCATTTGATCTTCGTTTGAAAATATATGTCGATCATTTCGTGAATAATTTGTTCAGGGAACGAAACGCGCTAGAGAAAATATTCACCAGCAAATCTCAAACAAAACCAGTTGAAAATGTAGATTATTTTGAGGATTTTCTAGAGTATTTGATAAATAATGACGAGAAGAAACTGGTGGATGAAATTATGAAGGAGGAACACGTTGAAACCGAGAAAGGCGCCCTGGCTTCCATGGTTGAATTGGCGAGGAGGAATCAGAAAAGACCGGAAAATTTGAAAAAATTCTACAAGGTTTTCTACAAAGCGATAGATGATGGGAAATTTGCAAAAGTTATCAATAAACATGTAGCTTGGTCTCAAGATATGAGGGAGAATATTGAAGAATTACAAGAGAAAATTGAAAACTTTTACAACGAATTGGAGGATATCGAAGAATGAATACAGATTGATCACATAATATTCACTACAAACTGTTACCTAAACTATGCCAATAAATGGATTGATGGATTGAGTGTTTTATTCATGTAGATTACAATATATACTGGCTTATACACTTATATATAATAGCTTACAATACAGCAAAATTATAGATGAATTCACATAATATAGACTAAGAAAATGAACTGAACTGTATATGTACTGAATTCAACTGTAAATGATGTGAAAAAGCAATTCGTAATAACTATAGATAATTATATTGTTATGAAGAGATAATATTGAAGGAGTAGGATTTTTTTCAATTGATGATGATGCTCTTATAAGCTACAGGATTGTGCCTGTGTACAGGGATTTCGGATTCGGATTATTTCAACATGAGGAATCATATAAGCCTACAGACTGAAGAGTTTTCCAATAATAGAGCGAGGATAGGTGATGAAATATGCTAAAATTGAGGTATTACTGAAAGGTTTTCACATGAAAGGGTTGAAGTTCATACTTTTGGGGGTAGATTAAGTTGATGACGACGTTGATTATGATGATAATGATGATGAATGGAAGGAACTACACTTCAAGTACTCCTGATGTTCCCTATTATAGTTTATAGTTGAAGGATAAATTTAACAATTAGGTAACGTTCACAATTTTTCAAACCATCAAATAAGATCCATAAAATTTACTTTTAAATGTTGCTAAGTATCTCAATTTGTGAAACGTTTTTCTAATAAAATTCAACATTCCGTGAAGTTGACGTTTTTTTTTAATTTCTTCTATCATAGTGATATTCATAAATTAGAATTAAAAAATGGAAATTATACTCAAAATAAAAACTATCTCATGGAACATCATTCCATCAAGTCTGGGAAATGGACAGTTTTGGGATGTGTCTCATAAGGTGCGTACAGATATACGCGCCGCGAACATGGGCAATTCACTTTTAATCAGTTGATGCCAAGCTTTTCATATCTTTACCTTACCGTTTCTGTAGAAATACAGACATAATCAGCTGATTAAAATTGAACTGCTCAAGTTCGCGGCGCGTATATCGCACCTTTATTCTTTGTGAAATCATTTCTATGATGAGTGTATTATTCGAAAAATGAAAACGGATTTATCATATTATTCATACCAAAGTGTCATCCAAACTATGGAATAATATTTTGAGATGAATTCGTGTTAGTAGCCTCGTTAACGTTGGTCAACTAACCTCAATCAGTGAATTGATCAGCGTTAACTTTCACATAGCTGCGTCGACCAATCGGAGACGAGTGGGAGGACACTCCCGTTTATAACGCAATCCTATTGGCTGATGATGTCATAGAGCCTCCATTTTCTCCTTGAAGTCATTTCGAACAGATTTGGTGTAGTTTGACAATTTAAAGTAAATCAAAGTATAGTTCTGTTATTAGCGCCCAAGAAGTTCGGAGATTAGAGATTTCAATGTATTGAATATTGAAAACTATTCTCAATATCGATTTGCTAATCTTAAATAACTTTCTCATCTTATATTATTTTATACAGTAAATGGTAAAAGTAATTATTTTAAGGGGAAATTTTTGTGTTTGTACAAGATAATGAATTGTGAAAAGGTATGACACAAAAATGATCTTGATTCTTTGAGAAATATTCAATCTTATTGTCAGATTACTGTCGTATCCATTCATGCTCCAGCTTTATTAAGTTGCGTACAGATTTACGCGCCGCGAACATGAGCAATTCACTTTTAATCAGCTGATTATATCTGTATTTTTACAGAAACGGTAAGATACAGTTATAAAGAGCTTGGCATCAGCTGATTAAAAGTGAATTGCTCATGTTCGCGGCGCGTAAATCTGTACGCACCTTAAGATTAGACTGATTCATTCAGAATAATACAATTTTCAAAAAAGTGGCAGAGGCTTGAGTCAAGATCTGTTTTGATTCCAATTACAACTAATCTGTATATAATATAATATAATATATTTCTGAATAATCTCCATACAACTTAACTAATTAAGTAGGGCAAAACAACTCAATTAATTCGATTTCTCTCATTCTATATGCATTGTATATGATAAACTTATCCTATCTTAGCTATGATTCTATTCACTCTTGATCCATCAGCCTCGTTGGTCATATCAATTCCAACTAGTAGTTCTGTGAACAGTAGAACTCACGCAGTATTCTCAACCACAAGTACCTGATTGAAACTATAGACCTTATGGAAATACAGCAATAGACTGGCTTCTCCACACATCTGTGTAATCACTTGTCAGCTGATTTATGATGAATAATTCTATAGTCTGATTTTTACTCTAATATTGGCGTATGAAGGAGGCTCCTTTTTCCTTTTATATTTTCCTTGAAATGGAAAATTTCCAAAAATCTTGTATATACGTCGACGCGCAATTAAGAAAGGAACATACCTGTCAAATTTCATGAAAATCTATTATCGCGTTTCGCCGTAAATGCGCAACATATAAACATTTAAACATTAAGAGAAATGCCAAACCGTCGACTTGAATCTTAGACCTCACTTCGCTCGGTCAATCATATTTTAGCATGATTCTTTCAAAATTCACTCAATGATGAATGAAAGAAAGCAGGAAGAGAATTAAAAAAAAGGTGAGATGGAAAGATAACATATCAAATGTAAAATTTAATAAAACTTTTTACACTTTTTCATAGAATCAAATGTCTAAGTGAAGCTATGACAATGAGCGCTTTCTCTTTCACTCATTCACAATTACGAGAGAGCGAGAAAAGAGATAGTGAAAGTGAGAGTGAGAGAGAGCGAGTAAGAGAGAGTAATGTTGAGTTAATTGAAATTGAAATTGGAGAAATGGAATAAGAGATAGAGAAAGAAATAAAAAGAGATTGATTGTTTGAGTACTTTATTTATGTAGATTACAATATATACTGGCTTGATCATTATGAGAGAGATGGGCTAAGAGAGACAAATAGAGAGAAAAAGAGAGAGAGTGTGTGACAAGTAAGAGATGAGAGATATAAGTTGATTGTTGACGGAGCCTGAGTTTGGAGTTGTGTGGTGGTTGGAATATTGTAAAGTTAGAGCAGATAGGCCCCCTCTGCTTATGAAATCGATAATTCCCAATCTCGGAGAGGAGGAGTATATAGGAGAAGTAGGAGGAATATGAGGAGGAGGAGGTGGTGAAGAAGGACGGTGAGGAAGAGAAGGAGGAGGAGGAGGAAGAGGTTACTACATGAAAACTGAATTTCCAAACAACCCTCTCCCAATCTGTATCACTTTGGTATCATTTATGACTTCTTCCTCGTTTACCTTCCCATCTTCCTCTCTCACTTCTTCGTCTTCTTCAATATCCTTCTCTCACTTCTCAACACTATCTACATAGTGCGGTCCACGTTATAATGACGGTATTTGATTAACAATGATGTTGCTATCCATATCATTCAAAAAGATAGATAGTACTATCCTAGAGTAACAATAGCGTAAATAGATATCCCAAGGTATAGGGCGTTTATGTCGCAACTTTTACTGTTATCTCAAGTCTATTACTATCGATTATTGTAGATTTTTACTGTTTTGTTGGGGTGAGAGTGTATAAACGCAACAATATGAGAGACTACCAGAGTCACACATTTTTTTGGAAAGAAATACGTGGAATATCGGCTTGAGATAACAGTAAAAGTTGCGACATAAACGCCCTATACCATGGGATATCTACTCATGCTATTGTGTTTCTCTATGGTACTATCCTTTTCCAGCTCCGCAACATTTCAGATCGTTCTTTAACAATGTATAAACATAATTAATTAACAAAATATTCAATCTCAATTATGAAAATTAACCATTAAATCGTGAAAAATATATTTTCTTGAGAAATAAAATATAATTTATCATTCTAAACAAGAATCAATAGTTAGTTAATCTATGACATCAGATATTTTAATGGTATTAGCTATCCTCTATAGAAGGCAGTGACAATTCAGAAAATTG
Organism: Nilaparvata lugens; assembly: GCF_014356525.2. Lineage (NCBI taxonomy): Eukaryota > Metazoa > Arthropoda > Insecta > Hemiptera > Delphacidae > Nilaparvata > Nilaparvata lugens. Next base: position 8,865,750 of record NC_052516.1, on the reverse strand, counting down.
GCAACGCTGTTCTACTAACTTTCTCCACTGTCATAAAGTGGACCTCACCATAGTAATACTCTGTGCAGAACTACTTCTTACTTGGGATGGACATGCGCAGCAGAGAAAGCATACAGCGGGAGGGATACAGAGGTGCGATGTTGCCGTTTTGAAGCGGCCAGCGTTCTCCAACTTCTAGTGACTGTTCATGTGCTCATGCTACACATGCCAACTTTCCTGTCTGAAAGTAGTCAGACGACGGACAAATTGGCAACTGCGCTTCCACCTATGACTCTATTCATCACTGAAATTGGATGATCTCTCTCCATTTCTCTGCGCCGCATATTCCTCCAAGTCAGAAGTAATTTTGTACGGACTATAATTATAGTTTCGTAATGAAACTGATGAAATTTATTATTTTGATTCATTTTTCGAAGAAAGATTCTTCCTGTCGTTATATATATTTCTCAATTGACTATTGAAACTTCTATTCATCAATATTTGGGAGAAAGACAGTTTTAAATTGAATTTGAGTATTGTAAAAACACTCATATATCGACAAATTCCACAGTTTAAAGCTTGGTTTTCGCTAGTGGGTAAATGCCGTCGTCGACCACAACAGGGTGAGGATCTCAGATAGGGTGGATTTCAATTTTTCTACATAACCTAAAAGATGTGTTCAATTATGTTTTAATGGGGGAGGTTAAGTTTATACTTTTCTATTATTTTAAATACTGCAATATGTTGATATTATTAGAAATGTTTGATTCTTGAATAATAATAACACAAATAGTGAGAAGTTATTTGATCAGCTGTTTTAGCACACTTGAAATTTGGACAATATGAATGTCAACAATGCTTGTCGTCGTCGACTGCGCAGGAACGAACGTTTACGCACGAACGAAAATGCACCGTTAATGAAAACTGTAGAATATTACTATATATGTGTGTTTCTATCAACGGTTCTACAACTTTGACAGTGACTCGGTCGAATTTTTATGCATATTGTCTTCTCCCTATCATATTATTGTATAATATAATCATTTGTGATCTGTAATTATCATTTTTGTCATTGTCTCAATGAACTAATCAATACCTCTAGACTGTGTATTCCAAATTAAGGTTTAAAGCAGTTTTGGGCGAATGTCAGATGTTTTTACCTGGATTGTATTTGTAGATGATTAAATACATGAATGAATAAATTGTGTTTTGCTTTGTTTTAGCATACTGTGAATGGAGAGAACCCCTGGAGACGTTATGCGAGAAAATCACAGGAGACGCACCCCTCTTCAGTATGTTTCGGGTGGAGGCCAAACCCTCCCCATGCCCATTTAAACCCCCCTTCACCTACACTTACAACAGGGGTTCTGGAGAATGCAGGTGAGCTGATAGATTATCGTAATTATTGTGAAAAATTAATTTAATTATTACTAGCTTACCCGGCGAACTTCGTATCGTCAGAAAGTCAATGTATCTCATGTCACACTTGACTTTATTTGATGAATCATGAAATTTATTTGACAATCAATATTTTTATTTACATCTCAATACGGACTTCCTATGTGCATTTATTATTCCGACATTTCAACATATTCTCGGTCAATTGGTATTCTTGATCATTTTATTCTTGATCAATATCTATCAGTAAAGTGTTAAATTAAAAAAATAGATACCGGCTGGTTAAATCAGTGTTTCAAAGATGAATTTAATGTTTCCATAGTTGTTGATTGTCAATAGATGGTCCAGGAAATATGCGATGTACGATGGATTACACAGAATTCCATATTCTTTCCATCTTCAATTTTAGGATGAGTATAAGCTAAGTTAATTGGAAAAAAAATCAATTTAGTCTGTCATTCTTCAGTAATTTATGATTGCAATATGAACAACTCTCTTTCATGAGATGAATAATTATTTTTCAGTTTCTCAATGATAGGGGAGTGATAATATTATTTGTATAGGTCTTCTAAGGAACGATTATCTACAGCTGGTACCAATCAACTACGGTACACTAACTTCAACTCCAAACCACCGTTTTAATACCAGTACACAATAATTGATCACAGGGTGACGTGTTTATTATACAGCTGGTTACTTTAGATGCTAAATTAGCCACCCGGCCTGAAATTTCAAAAACATAGGTCTGTGAAATGGATTAATAAATAATAATTATTAGTCCCCCTATTGAAATTTCTGGTCAGAAACCATCACCAATATTTATTTAGTTATTTAGTTATTTATTTACATTGTGTACAAATACTTAACATGAGGAAAGGCACAACAGGCTCATGCCCAAAACTGTCCCATTTCCAATTTATACTATACTGTCCAAATCAAAATGTTGGTTATGTCACTTTCACTTTTCAAAATACAATTTACACTCTTCAATACTCAGATAAACGAGCAAATTTTGAATCTAATAGATACTGTCACGTTATTTTTGATGGAATAACGCTTAGCCTCCTGCTTGGCGTCAATCGGTAGAGCATGAGAGTTAGCTTAATAACTATAAAATCTGGTCGTGGTTTTCTCTCTGGTCGTTATAATCTCATTAAAATCTTAATAGGCTCATACAGGAGCTTTCGCAATAATTAAATACTGATTTAAAAAAAATGTATATATATATATATATATATATATATATATATATATATATATATAATTTATATCCTATGGTATTGAGGAATAAAATGAATGGTACACCATGAAAAATTTGATACATATAATTATTAAACAAATAATCTCAAGGTTAGATCAAAGGAAAAATATATAAAGCAACAAATATACAATGAAACAAGAAACGAAATCAAATAAAATATCACAGATCAGTGCTATTTTCTAGTTCTATAGCACGAAACTTTACCATGTGCTTTCACTTCATTGATCATATGCTTTTATCTGCATGTAGCTTTGACATCAACTTGCTGTTGCTTGTCGATTTGGATAATCCTACTTTATATATTAACTTCCCAAATCAGAGCATGATAAATTGACAAATCAATAATTAAATATATATTAATTTCTACAGTTTCCAATAAATATATATATATATGTCAGGGTGCAAGATTCAGCACCTGATGGAAATAGATAGATCAATTTATCTAATGAACCAGAGCTACATTATGTTATCACAAATTACATTATAAAATCAATGATCATGTGAACATTTGTATTATTAGCTTAGAACTTGATATTCTTTTAATTGGTGTATCCTTTGATATATAAATTGACTCGTTACTATTCAATAAAATATCTCTTATACCATTTTTAAGACTTGCGCAAGTATTTTTATTAATTTCTTAATTTTTAAAATCTTTTTGACGAGCTAGCTTTTATTTCTCATTTCATTCAAAGCACTGAGGGCGCCCTATTATTATTTCAACTATTTTTCACTCACGTGCTGGATTTTCTAAAAGTTGCTGATGGCGATCCGAATTCCTGGTAGTCCTGGATATTTGGTGGCCGAAGTCGTCTCTTCCAAGGGATTGAAAAATATTCACATGACTTCTGCTTCACTATAGCATCACAAAGTCTTATGAAAAATTAATAATTCGATTTAACTTTAAGTCATTAAAAAGGTACAGTAAAAGATATTGTGCTCTACAAATTTTGGTGACATTCCATGGTAGTGGTTGGCAGGCAAGTGGGCAGGTTCTACTTTCTTTTTCACAATTTTCATTTCCGACTTGCAAATTTGCATAAAATTTAAATATATTGTTACTACTCCGTTCAAGGCTCAAATGGTTCGTGCCAATCTATTAAATTATTACTTATGTCACCCAGCTGACGTTATATCTGTCTTCGGGCCATATCCAAAACATAAACTGAACAACAATAATTCATAAACTCTATTCATAGAAATATATACAAATATATTTGAATCGGCTCACTATTACCGCCCATCAATTGCTACCATTTGATTGGTTCATGCAAATTTGTTATAGTATACATGCGCCTATGAACCTCCTACTTCCTTAATACATTAATTTATTTTTTATCTTGGGTTTTTAGTACATTTTTTACATGCAATATAATTTTCTAATGATTATAGGTTGTTTCTCACTTTATAACAATTAGCCATGTGCATTTTTAATTCCTCTAGTTGCATACCATTTAGTTACAATAAATTTCTGCCAAGGTGTCTGGCTAGATTTTACGTTATGCGACTCAATCAATCATTATGTCGCCGATCTATAGATATTTCATGCCTAACCTCAAATTTTCAATACTTTATATAATATTATATAAGTAGCAAATTATTTCCATTTCTATTCGGCCGCTATAAATTTAGCCATGATACCTGATATTATCTAATTTTTAAAAACGTTATCGCATTTGACGATATTAGCCTATTATTCCACTTAGACCTATAAATTTCTTTCAAGTAGGGATTTTATTTACCCATCAGAATTTGATACGTTCCAATACTATTAGAATCTGAAATTAAAAAATCTAGAACAGTAACTAAATAATTATTCAAAAAGTCTAAATTTTGAATGAAACTAGAAATTAATATATTCACACAACATATTCTCAAATTTTCATGCCGTTCTGTCAAGTAGTTTTCAAGTCTGTAGGGAACAAACAAACACACAAACAGACATTCATTTTTATATAGAGAGATAGACAAGCAGGTGTAACCCATGCTCCGCCAGAGTCTGTTAAGAGCAACATAGATTGAGTTTAATTTTATTATAGTTACATGCTGGAAATTGAAGTACGTATCAACAATAATTGTGATAATTAAAAATTGGAAAACCATTTGATTGGGCATTTATATTATGTAAACCTTGTATTACAAATTGAATAAATTTGTTTTTGTTAATAGAATCATAATTAATTGATTGATTGAAAAATAGGCTCATAATCATCCTTGGTAAATTCAAAATATTTACGCATAATTGCAAGTTAATCAGTTGAGTAGAGACATGATGATGCGTCATTTGTGTATTTTTCATCCTATACATGCATAAGCTGATTTTCTTCTTTATAATATAACTAGCCGTCAGGCTCGCTTCGCTCGCCATATCCGTCTAGCCGTCTGGACCCCCGACTGGATCGTCCGAGAATGAGATCATCTCGCTTCGCTCGCCTGCATTTTTCATTTGAGCATTTTTATCATATGTTAGGACGATCCAGTCGGGGGTCCAGACTAAATGTCTGGCTAAACGGATATGGCGAGCGAAGCGAGCCTGACGGCTAGTAATATAATATTCCCAGGAATAGCTCTGATCAAAGTAGCAGTGCCCAATCAATTTTTCCGCGATAAATGCATTTCAATCTTCAACTTGGTGCTAACCTAACAAAGTCAACTCAACTTTGCCAACCTGACAAAATTATTAATTTAGTTGCCAGTTAACAACTGTTTCGAAGAGGTACTCTCTCTAGATTATAGTTCTATAGTAACATATGATAAGGAAATTTCAATTATAATTAAGAGATTGGGAGAAGAAGAATATACATGCTAAAAGACGAACTTTAAACCCTTAAAAATAACCCTTAGAGTTAAAATATTGCCAAAATATTTCTTAGTGCGCCTCTAAAGGGCCAACTGAACATACCTACCAAATTTGAACATTTTTAGTCCGGTAGAATTTTAGTTCTGCGAGTGAGTGAGTGAGTGAGTGAGTGAGTCAGTCAGTCAGTCAGTCAGTGAGTGAGTGCCATTTCGCTTTTATATAATATAATATATAGAATATAGATATAGATAGATAGATGATTCAGTCACGGAAAAAGCCCAATCATCGTAATGAGGATAATCCAACTTATTTATGAATAATCCAACAGCATATTTATGAATAACTGCAATATTTTTTTCCTACAGTTACGTTGAAAAGTGGCCATTGCTGCACTGATTACAGAACGCAAAGAATCACTTTTCCGCTCTAGTGCGGGAAAATTTTTTTCGCCCCACTTGGATGTAATGAGCTGGTTTTCGTGCGTCATATGGAGGCCGAAAATGACTGTTTTCTGACCAGGCCGGTAAAAGTTTTACGGCCCTAGGGCTGTAAAATAACCTTGAAGTCAGCTGATTCTGATTTGATGTGAACGTGTTTACAAAATGGTTTATGGAACGGAATCAGTTTATGCTTCTAGAGTTGAATAAGTATTCTGCAATAAGATAATATCATTTTATTTGGATGAATAGATTTATATATTATAAATTATTCAAATTCGATTTTCAGAGTAGGATAGAACTTCTAACCTAAACTTCCGAAGTCAACGACAACAAGCATTGTTGACGTTGACATTCAGATTGGCCAAATTTCAGTGCTAAAACAGCTGATCAAAAAATTTTTCATTATTTGTGTTTATTATTCAAGAATCAAAACATTTATAATAAAATCATCTTATTGTCAATTGGAAGAATAAAAAGTATAAACTCAACCTCTTACATAATTGAACATAATCTTTTAGGTTATTTAGACAAATCAGAATAAAAAATGAAAATACTTGGACAATTTCCTGATATTCAGATTACCTCAGATTTGCTAGAGCTATGACCTTCCTTTGCTTTCGGAAGTGCCTAATAAACAATAAATTATTCTCATATTTATATTGTTTATTTTTCTGTGTGGCGAAAAATAACGTTCTCACCATGGGCAAAAATGTGTTTCTGGCTCTCAATCTTTTCTAGTCCTTGGCCTACGGCCTCGGACTTGAAAACCGATTTCGAGCCAGAAAAGTCTCATTTTCGGCCCTAGGTGCGAAATATACTATTCTGCACTCCAGATTTGCAACATGGCAACGCAAAATACTTAGTAGGTTATATGGAGCAACAGTGCAGCAAAATCAAAATGAAGTTGGTAACAGTGACTGCTGTGGCTGCTATAGTGAGCAGAGGTGCAACCAAGCACAACGCGCTAATTATTACTATTAGATATTATAACCAAGGACAACATTTTTATTCAATTTGACAATAAATTAAGGTTTTTATCAATAATAAAATTACACAGATTCACATTTGATGCATTTCAGGCAATTTTACCCATAATTACCCACTTTTCATAATATTCAATGGTAACTGTAGGAAAAACTGAATGTGAAATACGTGCGCAAAGTTCCTCTGCTGCACTCAAGAAACCATTCCGCCCTCGCCTACGGCTCGGGCGTAAACGTTTCTTTCGGTGCAGCAAACTGTCACTTTACGCACTAGTTGCACAAATAACTATACTCACGCAAGTTTTCCTGTCATTTCCTTGAACTTCTCCAAGGAATGAGTTAGAGTGTGACCAACTAACTAGATTTGTGTAATGGTTTGAAGAATATGTTATGTTTGAAATTTGAGGCTAATTTATGAAAGCAATCAAAAGTTATCGTCGAACATACATACCCACAAACGGATAAGCACTTGAGCCTCTTTTATGTCTGGTATTGATTGACTCAGAAAAGAATGACGTTTTATTGGATGATGTGGCGAAGTTTGGACAATAATGTCCACTCTACCACTTGACCACAATAGTGATCAGTGAGAACTCGCTACACTCGTTTTAAAAAACAAATAGAAATACCCTTGACACCCAAAACGGTGTCCCAAGTCCCTCAAAAGCGTGCATTTTCAATTAAATTGCAGCCCCTATCAGAGTAGGGATCCATTCCTAATAAGATTGCACCGGTTCACTTCAAACTGTCAGCTGGATCAGTTTAACATTGGTTGGGTGGAAAGCATTCAGGATAGACATATCACAACCCTGTCAGTATCAGTTAAATATGGAGCCCTGCTGTTACTTGTATAAGGAATGCTGACGTTTTGAAGCGGGTCACACTCTAATCAAATGAGCCACAGATTTGCAACAAGCGAGACGTAATTAGTTTTGGGTGAACGACCGTTATAGAATCGTATGCAAATTGGGAGTGAAATCGGGTTTTGGGCTGATTTTTTCACTCTGTGGTCTTCGGCATTCAATTATAGGCAGGGATTGGATACACCAGAGATCATTTCTCAAGTAACGAGGGAGTTTCAAATTATCCTATACTATTAAACGAGCAACTTCTGTTTATATGTTCATATGTTTAGATGTTTGGATGTTTGGATGTTTGGATGTTTGGATGTTTATATGTTTGTATTTCACCTGATCTCGAAAAAGTCTCTAACGATTCTCACGAAATTCAGAACATAGTAGGTTTATAATATAAAGATTCGATTGAACTAGGTCTCATCCCTGGGAAAACTCACTGAAGGACATTGAAAGGATAATTATTATTCATCCTTGGGAAAACAGCTGATAATAATTATTTCGTCGTCTGTTGGTGATGGAAATGAGTGAGCGAGTTCATGTGTGTGGGAGTGTGTCAAAATTATGACTCAGCTGTTGAACTTTTGTAATAATTTTATCAGGTACTTAGTGCCGGTTGCAAAAAAGCCGGGTTATTCTCAATTCTGATTAATTCCAGTAGATCCATCTTTTTGGAATGGTCTTCTCTGATTTGGTTCACGTGAAGTTGATCAGGATTGAAATTTAACTGGCTTTTGTGCAACTGGGCCTTTGTGAGGGAAATTTTCGCATTCCTCTGGGAATTAATCTCAATTTACTGTGATTTGAAAGAACATTTCTGTATGAATGTTATCATAATTTTTTCTTTCGTGATAAATGTTCAATGCTTTTCTACTCCAGAGCGAAGCTCGGCCCCCGATATTAAATTATTATTTTGTGAGGGTGCGAATACACTACCAGTATCCTGGTTTCTCACTTTTGATGAGAGAAAACTACTATACTTCTAGATTTTTTATTCTGAGCTTTTGATGTAGGAGATATTTAATATTTATTTAATACATCTTACATTGCCAGGTCTGAGAAGACTTATTGCAAACACTAGTAATAATAAACAATATAATAACACTTCTATGATGAAAATAATTACAATAATAGAAAATAATGATTTATTTGTGAAAATGCATGCTGCAAATGGAAATGATGGGTGATATGAATGAATTTAGTCTTCAGAATTTACAGGGAAGTGGAAAATATGAAAGGTACAATTGAGAGGATATTAAGGCTAGGTAAGGGGTAAGGATGTTATACAGTAAGGTCCACGTTATAATGGCAGTGTTTGATTAGCAATGGTATTGCTATCCTTGTTTTTCATTCAACAAAGCGGATAGCGCTATCTCTTTCTCGCTTTGTTCTGTTGCCAGATCGTCTTTTAACAATGTGAAATTAATAATTTATTAATAAAATATTTCATCTTAGTTATGAAAATGCATTATGGAAATATAATTTCGTGTTTAATAAAATATGATTTGATTATTTTAAACGAGAATGAACCGTTGATATTACATCAATAAACCTGTATCAGCTACCGTCTATAGAAGGCATTGACAAAACAGAGGATCGACAACGTTTTCCTCCTATCTTTCTCCACTGCCATTATAACTTAGACCTCACTACAGGACTCACGGTTACTATTCAAACTTTGATATGATAACTGTTATAAGACTCACTAGACACGCCCAAGTATCCAAATATGACCGTAAGAACTGGTTAACATCAAATCAAATCAATTAATTCTCACAATTTACAAATAATACAGTACAGTTACAGTACATTTATATAATACCGCCCTTACGTTATGAGAGACTCACATGTAGGCATAAGCCTGTGTCTGTGAGGGCCTGGCGTAATTCTCTGAATTAAAAATCGATAAACTGAATAATGAAAATGTATATTATATTAAACTAAATTTGAGAAAAATACAGACTAAAAAAATGATATGAATAAATGTTGATATTATAGAAAGAAAACAAATAACTGGCTGCAGAATCAGCCAGTTATAATGACTAAAGAGTTAGTAAAACTGAAAGATAGATACAACCTATCACAACCTATTATTACATATTACATTATTCTCATATTGATTGATTTTTTTCAGAAACTACAATGTATTGCCATGTCTTGCAAGACCCATTGCATACTAACACTACATTATAATTATAACAATGAGAGACGGAGAAAAACTTAGTAACTATCATAACCAAATGAACAGCCATAAGAAAGAATCGAGGGTGGAAGAATATATAATTTAAAAACCAGAAAACATCAGGTTTAGTGGTTTTGACAATATCAAGACATTTTCATTCAATATGGATACTTATATTTATTTATTTATTTAGTATATTTATTTATTTATTAGATAGAGCGAACAATATAATAGTCGAAAAAGAATATCACAATATCACCTTCAGTGCTTCACAACAACACAGTATGTCATAGGCCCGGTTGCACAACAGCCGGTTAAATTTCAACCGTGATTAATTCCACGAGAATCAATCAGAGTAGGCGTTTTTGAAAAGATGGCTTCTCTGACTGGTTCTCGTGGGATTAATCACTGTTAAAATTCAACGGCTGCTGTGCAACCGGCAAATAGTCTATTATTATATTTGAGTTGAACATAAATTTCCTGAATTTTGAAGTGATTTGTCCTATTTTCAGATTGCCAGTATCTAGAGCTGATCCTTGTACTGAAGATTCAAGACTGCTTTTGAGGTATCAAGCATGTCCAGATGTGCACAACTCGGAAAGTTCTGGTGAGTAAATTGGTTCGGAACTCACTTTAAACTTCATTTTTTTCAGACTTTTAAGTCTTGGCCTACTTTTAAATTCAATAACATGATGATGATGATGATGATGATGATGATACGTCTGTGTGTAGGGGTAAATCCATCTCATCTATTACAATTTTTTGAAACACTGAGGTTATCCGTCTACTGGAACCGTATTCAACCGATCCGTTCGGCCGTTGGATCGGACGAATCTGCCACCCGTTAATTCGGCCGAACACGGTTGTCCATTGGAACCGTTTATGTCAGTCTAGTTTAGTAGTTGGATGATTTAGTAGTTAAATATTGAATAAATATTGAATTAACTACTATCATAGCCATCATAATTTTTCATAAACAATGATTATATTGAGATTTTGAAAATTGAATGAACAGATATCCAGTAAATTAGTTATCCATTACAATAATCTTACCTTCAGATCCTATTTGTTCAGTAATCCTTGTCTACAGATTCCTTTGAACATCACGACGATGATATCTTTTGTCTCGAATATCCCACAATGGAACATGCTCTTGAACCAAACTTATCAACTTTTCATTGTCCATAGTTAGAACTTTATAAAACAGAACAAGTTCGAAAAAACAAAAACAGACAAGACTGTGAAACAATTTTGAGGATAGGATGATGTTGTCTCAGCTCGACTTCGGCCGGATAGAGCCGGAAAATCCCATTCAATTCGGATGGAAAACTTGATCGGCCGGAGACGGCCGTATGAACCTGTTGCAATGGATGAGCATCTATAGCTTTGTTGGGGGGTCGTTCGGACGAGTTCGGTAGTTTTCGGCCGATGCTAGTTCGGGCGAATTCGGTTCCAGTGGACGGCCTACCTAAAGCATCATTCTAATCTCAAAATACACTTCTATGAGTCCAAAATACACCCAAATCTCAGCTCCACCACAACAATTTGAGTAAATAACATAATATTTCTCTAACGATTCTATTCCATTCAGCTATAAGTGAGCACGTTCCATTTGAATCTATTAATACTGTTGTAATTTAATTTTGAAATGAAGCAGTGTGTAATGTAGAACCGTATTAATACCGTATCACTGTGATTAATTCAGCTATTTCTGAAAATTGAACTTCCCAATACAACACAACAAGCATGCACGAGCGAATAATTTGTCTATGCCAATAATACCCACGTACACGCACAAGTCTCTGACCCATACAGACATCACCCTCTGCAAATGTGGACACTGAGCTTTGTTCGAATACCGTGAATTCCCCAGTTAATACTGTATTCTCAGGAAAGAGCTTCAATAAAGTTTCGTTATCAATAATTCCTCTCAGCTCTAACAATTTAGTTGATTATTCTCTCGCCAGGGCGCTCTCCTCTAAATATTTCAGATGATTTCCTTCACTGATTTTCACCTGTTGAAAATGTTCCGTGTTTCGTGGAAATCTGTTCGAATGGAGAGTTTTCTACGAGCAGATTTCCTGGAATGATTTTCCGGAGTGATTTTTGGAAGATAAATGTTGCTACTTTTCTGAGAAGTGGATGGAGAATTGAATGGTTTTTCAGAGGAGAAGGAGTTGGAATAGAGAAATGAGAGGGAGGAAAAGAATGAATAGAAAAATTTTTGATTCATGATACACACAATTATTCATTGAAATTATTGTTCCGGATTGACACGGTTTCTCGTCGGTCCCGGCTGCCTAAAAAGCAGTCGTTAGGTCATGTCAGAGGCCCTGAAATTGATCAGTTGCGACCTGAAAACTCTGACACCAGACCTGAGCTAGCCAGGTCATTCGATATTATTATTGAAATTATTCATTTGAATTAATCAATTTTGTTATTTAGATTCTGCTGCTACAGTTCTGTGACAGAAGAAGATGGAGAATTGAGTGATATGATTGACAGAGAAGGATAGAATAGAGCTGGGAGTAAGCAGAAGAAAAGAGAAGAAGGAGAATTAGATTAGATTTCTTGTTTTATGTACGTTAAAATATTTACTGGCTTATACACTAATTTATATTAAACGACGCTAATACCAATTATTCAACGAATTTTACAAAGTATTAATAATTAATCAATGAGAATAAAGATTGAATTCAATTATTGGAATAATGATAGTATAATATAATATTGTGATGTAACTTCATAAATCGGCGGTGTTTCAAAAAATAATTGTCGATTCTCTAAGAGGGATATAAAATAATATCCTTCCCATCAACACACGACCGGGAGAATGAGAGAAAATAGGAGGAGGAAGAAAGACATAATGATGAATCAATCATGAATATTATATGTCATAAAATATTAAATATGATCAATTATCAGCAAAAATGGGTGAAATGATGACCTCCTACAGATACTAATAAATTGTATAGATTTCGTTTTATGGGAGGAGGATGGGAATAGAAAAGGGAAGAAGAGGGATAGAGAAAGAAGATGCAAGAATGAAGAAGATTAGGAGGATCGAGAAGAAATAGGAAGTTGGATGAAATATTAAAATTCTCAAAGAAAGCGGAGCTCTGTATTCTCCACAGAATAAAATAAACAAATTTGGAATTTCATGTAGTTTTAGTGGATGAGGAAAAACAAAATGAAAGAATTCATACTATTTTTAGTAACAGGTATAAAAAACTGAGGTCGGGTTGCACAAAAGCCGGTTAAATGTTAACCGTGGTTAATTTCACAAGAGCCAATCAGAGAAGGCCTTTTTGATAAGACGGCTTCTCTGATTGGTTCTTGTGGAATTGATCACGGTTGAAATTTAACCGGCTTTTGTGCGACCAGCAATGAGTAATAACGAAATTTTGTTAGAAAAATGTTTTAATGCAATGTTTTACGAGGAAATAAATTGAGGAAAACAATATTTTGAAATCAATGTGTTTAAAAGGTACTTACCTTTTGAAAAATTTAAATCCCAATACTCCTTCCATTAACGGTAAATCCCAGAGAGCATATCTGTCAGTTCCCCTCTTTCCACTCACACCCTCACTCTTTCTCTTTCACTCTCTCTCACTCACTCACACTCTCTCTCACACACACACACAATTTCGACCTCACTCTCCCGTCCTCTTCATCTTTTTCTTCTTCTTCCTTTTAACTTCCATTTTATGCATAAATACGCGTCCGGTGTTAATCTTTGCCTCCCGACAATGATGCTGAAATCCATTAGCTTCATACAATATTAAATGGCTCTGCACTCCAATAAATCTCTATTCCTCTTTCATTCTACATTCCTCCATCCTCTTTCCTCTTGTACTATTCCCACATCTTTCTCTTCTTCATCAATTTTCTCTTGTGTGATACTTCTCTCATAGTTTTCTGTCATACGGTTTTACGGTCTTTTCTCTTTCTACGGATGAAAATTGTCATCATTATTCTACTTCTCCTCATTCTTCACTTTCACCTGTCTATTGTTATCTCATTTATACTCCAATAGTGAGGTCCACGTTATATGGCAGTGGAGAAAGATAGGAGAGCTGCGTTCCGATTCTCTGCCTTGCCACTGCCTTCTATAGAGGATGTCTGATACCGGTATATTTTATGCTCATACCTATTCTATTATTATCCTACTCATAATCCTACAGTGGGGTCCACGTTATAATGGCAGAGGGAAAAGATAGGTGAACAACTTTCCGATTTAGTGTCTTGCTACTGCCTTCTATAAAGGATAGGTTATACCGGTATATTAACTGTTCGTTGTTGTTGAAAATGATCAATAATAATATTTTATTCGTATAAAGTTCTTTCTTCTCAAAAATAATGATCAATTGTATTTTATCCGACGAGAAAACATATTTTCCAATGATAATAGATCTTCTTAATAATATATCTTCATAACAGAGAATAGATATTTCGTTCATTAATAATATTTCTACATAGTTAAAAATGATTTGGCAAAGGGGCAAGCTGGAAAAGAATAGCGCTATCGGGTTTGTCGAATGATAAACAAGGTAGCAACATCAATGTTGATCTAATACTGCCATTATAACGTCAGCCTCACTGTAGTTTTCTGTCACATGGTTTTACATTTTCTGTTTTCCATTCTTCTCACGATCAAAAATCTTCATCAATTATTTCCTCCTAAATCTTTAATTGCACCTATTCATTTTTATCCTATTGATACTTCTAGTTATCCATTTCCATACTTATTATCCTACCTGAATATCTCTTCATTTTATCATTCTTCCCCATTGTAATATTTTCCATAAATGTACTAGTAGTTCTGTGAACAGTAGACCTCACGCAGTTTTCTCATGACAAGTATCTGATGTCACCTGTTCTATCTAGTTGATTCAGTTGAATCACAATAATTCACAATTGAATCATAATTTACTCTTAAAAACTGTTATTTGTTTCCTCCATGATCAAAAACTCACTTGTTAATAAACTCAGTTCACGTTTGAATTTTTATCCCATATGATAATTTATCCAGCTCCGTGATAATCTTTCCATCTGATGAAATATTTCTCAACTATTTAAATTAATTTTTTTCAATCAAGAATATTATAATTTATTCAGTTCATTTAATCTTTTTTCATTTTATTTTCAATCACCTATCAAATTTGCTTTTCAAATGTCAGAATATTGATACTGATGGAGACGCATCATAAAAAATATTGAAACCCTAACTTATAGAAATAGACACGGCCAGACAACTGTGTAATGCATGCAATGAATAATCCACTTTTTAGCTGATTGATTATGAATAATTCTATAGTCTGATTGATCCTGTCTTCAAAGTGGATGATATATATAGTGATATCAGAGTATGGAGGAATTCCTTTTCTTTTCATATCATCCTTAAAATGCAAAATTTCAATAAACCTAGTGTATATACATCGACGCGCAGTTGAAAAAGGAATATTCCAGCCAAATCTCATCGAATTCTATCAACGTGTTTGGCCGTAATCGCGTTACATACAGACAGACAAAAGCGAAACCGAGTTAAAACATAGACATAGACCTCACTACGTTCGGTCAATAAACTAGTAGTAGTATAAAGTACTACTAGTAACTAGTATAAAGGAGACTCCTTTCCCTTTTGTATGTATCATCCTTAAAATGCAAAATTTCCAAACACTTTGTATATACGTCGACGCGAAATTCAAAAAGGAACATACCTGTCAAATTTCATGAAAATCTATTGGCGCGTTTCGCCGTAAATGCGCAACATAAATATCAACATAAAACATGAAGAGAAATGCAAAACCGTCGACTTGAATCTTAGACCTCACTTCGCTCGGTCAATAATCTAATCGTATCTCTTCTCTTATTTTCTCATCATTGAACTCGAAAAACAAGGATAGAATGTGGACGAAGAAGAAAGACAGGAACCAAGAGAAATTGCGATGAACAGTGTGATAATGAAAGAGAGGAGAGGTCAATCACGTTCCACGTATTAATTTAAGGTCACGTTACTCGCTCATTACACATGCTCATGAGTATGTAACCCTAGTACATGAGTATGTAACCTCAGTACATGAGTATGTAGCCTCAGCACATACAATGTAACCAAACCCCGCTCATGTGTTTATTTTGTTTCGGTCAGTTTCTGTCTCTTTTCCGCATATCTTTATCGCTGTTCCTTATCCCGTTTCTCCTTCCTCCTCCTCCTCTTCTTCTTCTTCTTCTTCTCCGTCTATCCCACTCCCTCCTCCTCCTCATATATTCTCCTCCTTCCTCTTCATCTTCTCCTTCTTCTAAATTTGGTAGAAAGTTAGTGGGAAAGATATTTTTAATATTCTCTCTGAAGAATGGACATTGATATGTCCAAAGCTCCGCCAATTTATGTAGATGCATAACAATATAATATTATTATCTATAGTTATTATATTACAAATTGCTTTTTCATATCATATACAGTTCGATATTTATTTTCTTAGTCTATATTATGTAAATTCATCTATAATTTTGCTGTATTGTAGATACATAAGCTATTGTATATAAGTGTATAAGCCAGTATATATTGTAATCTACATAAATAAAGTACTCAATCTTCTCCCTGTTCTTCGTTTCCTTCTTGCTCTCATTCACGCATCTTCATCCACTTCCTCTTCTCTTCCTTTCCAACTTCATCATCCTCATATACTCCTTTCCTTCCTCTTTCCCTTCTTCTTTTCGCCCCTGTTCTTCTTCTCTTCTACTTCTCTCTGTTCTTATCTTCTTCTTGTTCTCATTCACGCATCTTCTTCATCATTCTCTCGTTCTTCTCCTTTTTTCCCACTTTCTTCTCATATATGCCTCTCCTTTGTCTTCTTCTTCCCCGTCTTCCCCCTATTCCTCCTCATATATTCTTCAACTTTCCTCTCTCCATCTTCTCCTTCTTCCTATTCTTCTTCTTCTTCACCTGCTTCTCCCACGTTGAGGCATATTTTTAATCTTCTCCTTTTTCTCCTTCTTTCTCACTTTCTCCTCATATATTTTTCTCCTTCGTCTTCTTCACCTTCTTCCCCCTATTCCTTCTCCACATATATTCTTCATCTTCCCTCTCACCTTCTTTTTTTGCTCTATTCTTCTTCTTCTCCTCCTCCTCCACCATTGAGGCATATGTGAGGCATATTCTTCATCTTCTAATTTTTCTCCTTTTTTCCACTTTCTTCTCATATATGCTTTTACTTCGTCTTCTTCTTCTTCTTCTTCTTCACCTTCACTCCCCTTTTCCTCCTCCCCATATTTTCTCCCCCTTCGTCGTCTTCTTCTTCTCCTTCTCACCCTTTTCCTCCTCCTCATATATTCCGCTTCATCCTCTTCTTCTCCTTCTTCGCCACAGTTTAGGCATATGTGAGACATATTATTTTTCTTCCTTTTTTCCCACTTTCTTCTCATATATGCTTCTCCTTTGTCTTCTTTTTCTTCTTCTCCTTCACTCCCTTTTTCCTCCTCCTTCGTCTTCTACTTCTTCTCCTTCTCACCTTTTTCCTCCTCCTCATATATTCTGATTCATCCTCTTCTCCTCCTTCTTCGCCAGAGATTACCTTAGGCATATGACTTCTTATGACCTTAGGCATATGTGAGACATATTTTTTTTCTCGTTTTTCTTCTTTTTCCCCACTTTCTTCTCATATAAGCCTCCCCTTTGTCTTCTTCTTCTCCTTCTCTCCCTTTTCCCTCCACCCCATATATTCTTCTTCTTCTTCTTCTTCTCTCCATTCTTCTTCTTCTCCTTCTCTCCCTTTTTCCTCCTTCTCATATATTCT
This sequence comes from Nilaparvata lugens, assembly GCF_014356525.2. Taxonomy (NCBI): domain Eukaryota; kingdom Metazoa; phylum Arthropoda; class Insecta; order Hemiptera; family Delphacidae; genus Nilaparvata; species Nilaparvata lugens. Next base: position 8,848,057 of record NC_052516.1, on the reverse strand, counting down.
GCTCCTTCCCATTTTTCTTCTTCTTCTTCACCCTATTTTTCTACTTCTCCCTCAACCGTTCTCGACCGTTGAGGCATATGTGTTTAGCGTTGTGCCGCGAGCACTGAGTGAGTGAGTGAGTGAGTGAGTGAGTGAGTGAGTGACCGAATGCAGAGCGCTCTAATTAATTGCATTGTTCGAATTTCACCTGAGGCCCGACCATAGCAACGGTCACTCTATGCTATGCTCTATGGTAAGGTCCGCCTCATAATGCCAGTATTTCATTAACATTGGTGTTGCTATCCTTGTCTGTCAGACGACAAGCATATAGCAAATGTATCAAATCATAGTGTTGTGTATCAAGTTGATATGATACTGTATCATATTGGTTTGATATGGTATCATGTATGGTGATACTGTATTATATTGGTTTGATACTGCATCATGTATGGTGATACTGTATTATATTGGATTGATACTGTATCATGTGTGGTGATACTGTATTATATTGGTTTCATACTGTATCATGTGTGGTGATACTGTATCATATTGTGTTGATACTGAATCATGTTGTAGTTTTCTTGTTCTATAGTGAGGTCCATGTCATAATGCCAGTATTTCATTAACATTGGTTTTCCTATCCTTGTCTATCAGTCGACAAAGCAGATAGCTAATGTAACAAAGTTGTTGTGTCAAGTTGAGATGATATTGTATCATATTGGTATAATACTGTATCATATTGTGGTTGTTCTTGTTCTATAGTGAGGTCCAGCTCATAATGCCAGTATTTCATTAACATTGGTGTTGCTATCCTTGTCTATCAGACGACAAGCAGATAGCAAATGTATCAAATTATAGCGTTGTGTATCAAGTTGATATGAAACTGTATCATATTGGTTTGATACTGTATCATGTTTTGATTGTTCTTGTTCTATAGTGAGGTCCACCTCATAATGACAGTATTTCATTAACATTGATGTTGCTATCCTTGTCTAACAGTCGACAAAGAAGATAGCAAATATATCAAATCATAGCGTTGTGTATCAAGTTGATATGATACTGTATCATATTGGTTTGATATTGTATCATGTTGTGGTTGCTCTTGTTCTATAGTGAGGTCCACCTCATAATGCCAGTATTTCATTAACATTGGTGTTGCTATCCTTGTCTATCAGTCGACAAAGAAGATAGCGAGTGTATCATCAAATCGTAGTGTTGTGTATCAATTCGAGATGATACTGTATCATGTGTGGTGATACTGTATCATATTGTGTTAATACTGTATCATGTTGTAATTATTCTTGTTCTATAGTGAGGTCCACCTCATAATGCCAGTATTCCACTAGTAGTTCTGTGAACAGTAGACCTCACGCAGTATTCTCATCCACAAGTACTTGATTGAAACTATAGACCTTATGAAAATACAGCAATAGACTGGCTTCTCCACACATCTGTGTAATCACTTGTCAACTGATTTATGATGAATAACTCTATAGTCTGATTTTTACTCTAATATTGGCGTATGAAGGAGGCTCCTTTTCCTTTTATATTATCCTTGAAATGCAAAATTTCCAAAAACCTTGTATATACGTCCTTAAAAAAGGTACATACCTGTCAAATTTCATGAAAATATATTACCGCGTTTCGCCGTAGATGCGCAACATCTAAACATTAAGAGAAATGCCAAACCGTCGACTTGAATTTCAGACCTCACTTCGCTCGGTCAATCAACATTGGTGTTGCTATTCTTGTCTATAATACGACAAAGCAGATAGCGAATGTATCAAATTATGGCGTTGTGTATCAAATTGAGATGATACTCTATCATATAGATTTGATACTGTATCATTCGTGGTGATACTGTATAATATTGTGTTGATACTGTATCATGTTGTGGTTGTTCATGTTTTATAGTGAGGTCCACCTCATAATGACAGTATTTCATTAACATCGGTTCTCCTACCCTTGTCTATCATTCGACAAAGCTTATAGTGAATGTAACAGTTCATAGTTTTGTGTATCAAGTTGAGATGATACTGTATTTTATTGATTTGAGACTGTATTATATTGATTTGAGACTGTATCATATTGTGCTGATACTGTATCATGTTGTAGTTGTTCTTGTTCATGTTCTATAGTGAGATACATCTCATAATGCCAGTTTTTCATTAACATTGGTGTTGCTATCCTTGTCTACCAGTCGACAAATCAGATAGTGAATGTACCAAATCATAGTGTATCAAGAAGTGATGATACTGTATCATATTGATTTGATACGGTATCATTTGTTGTGATAGTGTATCATATTGTGGTTGCTCTTGTTCTATACTGACGCTCACCTCATAATGCCAGTATTTCAATAACATTGTTTCTCCTATCCTTGTCTATCATTCTACAAAGCATATAGTGAAACTGTATCATATTGATTTGATACAGTATCATGTGTGGTGAAACTGTATCATATTGATTTGATACTGTATCATGTGTAGTGAAACTGTATCATATTGAGTTGATACTGTATCATGTTGTAGTTGTTCTTGTTCTTGTTGTGTGGTGAGATACATCTCTCATAATGCCAGTTTTTCATTAACATTGGTTTTCTTATTGTCTATCATTCTACAAAGCAGATAGTGAATGATTCAAATCATAGTGTTGTCTATCAAGTTGACATGATACTGTATTATATTGATTTTTATACTGTATCACGTGTGGTGATACTGTATCATATTGTGTTGATACTGTATCATATTGTGGTTGTTCTTTTTCTTGTTCGAAATCACAGATTTTTCCAGCATACTATAATTTGAAACTCTTGAACCTTGAATAATTTTTCAGCTTGACTGGTCATGTGAGCAGAACAGTCTGATTTTTCTGAAAGCCGTTAATTCTCTGAATTTCTGTTATCTCCTGATTTTTTCATAAGGGGTTTTCACATACATTTTTCCCACCGAAACCTTTGTGATAAAACTTTCTATCGTTTTTGATATGTAATTTTTATCAGTTCAATGAGTCAGATGGTTTTTAGCTCTCATATATTGTTCATTGAACAATAAGTGAGCAGTTAATTTTTGGGGGGTTTTATACTCCTTGTGGGAGATTTGATATATATTTGTAGATAGCAAGTGAATTGAGAGATTCAAAAGAATTGAGAGATGGGGATAAGTTGAGAGATAAGGTATGATCTAGTCAGTCATGAGATCATTATTTTCCAACTCGATATGACTAGTGGGTAACTGATGAAAGAAAGAGAAGTTTAGAGTAGTAAAAGTTAACCCAGTACGCCATCTATAGCGAGATCCACGTTTTAATGACAGTATTCGATTAACATTGTTGTTGCTATCCTTGTCTATCATTTGACAAATTTTATACTTTTTGTGTAGTTGAGAAGTTGATTTTGTGGTAATTATTCATATTGAATGAGAAAGACTAAGAAATTGTCAAAAACCACAGATTAGATTCAGATTCATTTTAACCAATACATACAACACTACGAAGTTAGTTTTATCATAAAATTGTAAGCATACATTAGTCAATAGTTTTTCCATTTACATATTTGTTTTATTATCTTTTACACTACTTGTTTTCTTGCTTCTTATTTTGTACTGAAAGTAAATATTTCTTATCAGCCGCCATTTTGTCACACCGTTGAGTGGGAGGAGACTGTCTAGCTGGGCTAATGGCAGGCGTTCATGCCCTTGACCAATAGCAGTACTCGCCTACTAGTATAAATTATGCTGCTCTTGTATTTAGTTTTAGTTTATCAGAGATTGACAATGGTGTAATAACCGAAACCCGTCTTTCTAAGTATCAATAAATCTGTGGTTTTTGACAATTTCTTAGTCTTTTTCATTCAATTAAATAATTTGTTTTCTTGATGGGGAAATATGATGTTTCATTCAATAAGTATGTACAATCAATATTTCATCAATTTTACCGGTATCAGCTATCCTCCATATAAGGCAGTGACAAGACAGAGAATCAGCAACGCTTTTCTCCTATCTTCCTTCACTGCTATTGTGGCTAACTTGGTGTTAGTCAGTCAGGAGTTAATTATTTTTCAACTCGTAATGACTATCAAGTAAATAACTAAAGGGAGAAGAGTTTAGTGTAGCAGAAATCGACCTAGTACATACTGCCATCTAGTGGTAGAATCCAAAACGAAAGTCGTTTGAAATCGTCTCGTCCAATTAGAGCCGAGTGGGGGAGTGGTCACAGTTCAGAGCTCGTAGTCGTCGGCGATTGGTCAGTCTTCAAAATATGTTCAACAGGAGGGGGAAAATGTTAGAGATAGCTGGAGTTGAACTGTAGGAGAAGAAGGAGAAAAATAATGATGATAAGAACATTAGGGGTTTTATCCAATACAGACATCTACCACAACATTATCATCACAACAACAAAGTCAGTTGAAGAAATACAAGAAACAGATGAAAATGTATTGTTAATCTATTGAGGAAGAGTTCGATGGATTTGAAGGCTCTGTATTCATTGAATTACAAATTCATTTGTTCAATTGGAACACTGATAGAATACAACAGACAATCCACAGTTACAGAAATTATATCATTTCATCATCATCATCATCACCATAATCTTAATTAAATCATAATAATTGTTTTTCTTCTTCTTCGTCTCCTCCTTCTACCTCTTCTCCTTGACAACAATTAGTTTTTGACAACATTAAGTAGTTTTCATCCAATTTGTTTTCTGTTTCTATTATGTTATCATTATTCTCTATCTGTATCTCTATTTCATTATTCTCTATTCTCTCTATATTGTAGATTACAATACATACTGGCCTATACATTTATATAAAATAGCTTACAATTCAGCAAAATATTATAGGCGAATTTACATAATATAGACTAAGAAAATAATTATTGAACTGTATATGATACGAATAAAGCAGTTTGTAATAACTAAAGATAATATTATTATGCTAATTTATGTAGATGCATAACAATATTATCTTTAGTTATTGAAAATTGCTTTTTTCGTATCATATACAGTTCAATAATTATTTTCTTAGTCTTTATTATGTAAATTCATCTATAATTTTTCTGTATTGTAAGCTATTTTATATAAGTGAATAGGCCAGAATATATTGTAATCTACATGAATAAAGTTCTCAATCAATCTCCCATGTATTGTTTTTTTCTCGATTTCTCTTTTACTCTTTCTTAATCTCTCCGTTTTTCTTGTGTGTGTTCAGTGGAGGAGTTGGTGTGCCTGGCATGGTGGAAGGACGGTTCTATGCGCTACCTGGTGGGTCAACTGCATCATCACATGGTGAAAGATGACGAGGATAGATACAGGTGCTTTGTGTTCGAGGAGAGGGCAGGTGGCAGCTTCAACCTGGCGCAATCAGGTGATGCCACCTGCAATGGACTCCTATCACCCACCGAGGGGTCACGTACACTGCAGCTCAAAAGAGGTAACCAGCATCACTTATATTCTCATGAAAATTACGATTTATATTCAAATCTAAACTAAGGTACTTCATGATATATCACTTCTTTATTATCTTTTCCTCTCGTGGTTAATGAGTCATACACAACACAATAGTTATTTGTGCAACTAGTGCGCAAAGTGACAGTTTGCTGCACCGAAATAAACGTTTACGCACGAGCCGTAGGCGAGGGCGGAATGGTTTCTTGAGTGCAGCAGAGGAACTTTGCTCACGTATTTCACATTAAATTTTTCTACAGTTACCATCGAATATGAGAAGTGGTTGATTATGGGTAAAATGATGGCTGAAATTCATCAAATTCATCAATTCGTCTGTATAATTTTGTTATTAATAACAACTTTAATAATTTATTTTAAACTCGATAATCCAATTGAAAATTAATAATTGATAATTTATTCAAATTAAGAATTAAATTAATCCAATTAATTTGAATAATTTTGAGTAAATCAACCAATCAATTTATGAATGAAAATATATTATTTGAAATAATGAATAATTAATAATATTCAAAATGTATAATTTAATGAGTTCTCATTTTCATTCATTTGAAAATCAGAAAAAAATATAGATAGAACAAATTTGCATTCAAAATACACGTCAACAATGTCAACAGCTGATTGGGATGGCTGCAAGTTAATACGCAAAGTATTAAGAGTATTCAAAGTAATACTTTGCGCACTAGTGCGGAAAAGTGATTCTTTGCACTCTGTAATCAGTGCAGGAATAGTCACTTTTCAAGGTAACTGTTGAAAAATTATATTGAATCAGCTGGCATTGACGGATTGACAATATGGCGTCCAACATGTTCATTTTTGGCAACAGCCAATAGTTGTGGAGTGGAGTGATCTGAGCCGCTATTGCTTCACTGTGATTGGTCGAAGCTGTATGACGTCGTCTATCATTGTTCACGATGGAATTAACAGTATAATGATGATAATATAATTTGGGGTTTCGTTTAATAATTATTATAGAATTATAATATAATCTTTCTCGAACAATAAGAATGAAAACCAAGCTACAACATAGAAAAAAGATAGCAAAAGAAGATATGCCATGGTATAGGGCGTTTATATTTCTCTGTTAACTCAAGCCGATAGTCCTAGTAGTTGTTTTTGGTGAAGCTATGTGACTCTGGTAGTCTCTCATAATGTGTCGTTCTTATACTCTCACCCGGCCAAAACATTAATAATAGACAGTAGTCGGCTTGAGTTGACAAGAAATCGGCTTCAAATTTGAAAGATAAACAACTTTCACCATGGGATATCTTATGCTATGGGTTTGTCTTTCAAACGGGTAGACCATAGACCACAATCCTACTCTTACACTCACTCTAAAACTCCAAAACTGTAATGATAGACAGTAGTCAACAGTAATCGGCTTGAGTTGACAAAAAATCGGCTAGAAATTTAGAGCTATACAATGGAATATCTTCTTATCTTTTATTTATGGTTATACTATACTTATGAACCTTTTAATTGACCTGTGAGCTACAACCGTTTAGTCTAAAATAATATTTGAAGTAGTTGAGAACTCATCCTAATATCTTTCAATTTTTAAAGCATTTTTCATTAGTACTTGATGAGCTTCCAATAGAGAAATTTTTGTTTATAATGAAGCAAAATGTACATAAATAATGTTTAATGTGGTTGAGAACTCATCCTGATACATTTTGATGTCTAAAGCCTTATATTTTATTGATATTTGATGAGCTTTCAATAAAGAAATCTTTTCTTATAATGAAGCAACAGATACATCATGACAACAAAAATGTTCATGATAGTTTTTTATTTAAGTGGATAAGAGAATAAAATACAAAACATGTTCGTTTGAGAAGTTTGTATTCTAATTCCAATTCAGTCTCTATTTCGAATGTAAACATATCAATCAATAACTCAGTTTACCGTATCACAAATTCAATTCTCTTGTTGAACAGTCCTGTCCTAGGGCTCAGCTCAAACTGGACAAAGCAACACGCAAGGGTGGTTTGCTCTTTTTTTTGTGCTGAAACTCTTTCTCACCCCTAAATCCCTACCTTTATATATAATAATTATTATTCATTCTCTACATCCAATTTATCAACAAGTTGTTTGTGTTGTAACTCTTTACTCACACCACCTGTTCACTTTTAATTAATTCTAGTGGTCACCTAAATCCTTTCAGAAATGTGGGAGTTGAAAGAATTCGTTTGAAACCGTGGGGATAACAGGTTGTCTCTTTCCAATCTCGTTGAATTAAGTTTGCTAAGTCTCTCCTGTTTTCTGTTCATTTCAATAGTAGTAAGGTGAATTAATTGATTTGTTCCTTACTCAGGTAGGCTGATAATCTGCACAATATGAAATTCTGATCAAATCAAGCTTATAGTTGACAAATTTCTTTATAATGTTTGAAATTTATGGCAGGTGAATATTCCAATAATGTACTCGAAACGTATCCAGTCCAATTATTCACTATAGTGAGGTCCACGTTATAATGGCAGTGGAGAAAGATACGAGAAAAACGTTGCCAGAAAGTCTCTCCATTTTGCCACTGACTGTACACAGCTGTTACTCAATTCATCCATTAAATTTAATCGAATAATAATGATCATTTCCTTGATAAAATAATCAATTTAATGTCAAATTGATCAAGAAAATATATTTTTTCATAATTGGATTCAAAAATTTGCTTTCATAACTGTGATCAGATTTTTATTTATATACAAACCTGAAACGGCGGCTAATTTAAAAAGATGTGATACAACAATCTGAATTTCAAAACAACAGAAATTGAGTTATTTGGTGGGTATTCTATTCCAATTTCCTTTAAAAATAATAGAAGAATAGAAATCCTATTCAAAAATAAGTAATTTCAAAGGATTAATTCTGAAATAACTTTTCAATATTATTTTTCCGGTACGAGTAGGTCTAACCTATACGGGTAGGCTAACTTAAGCATGGATGAAGTCTAGGATGGTTAGTTATCAACTTTTAAAATGTCATTTTCAGTTATTTTAATTTGAGTTTCTCATAAGGTAATGTTTAAAAATTATTTCATTGTTTCAAAAATACATTTTAAATCAATTATACAACTTGTGTACTCAAGTATTTTGATAGAATGAAGAAAAAAAAATGGCGGCTGAGAATATGGTTTGTTCAGTTTTGTACAGTCACTGTCAAAAGTAAATATAAAATATTCTGGCAAATAGACAGCATTGCAAAGCGAGAGAGAGATAGTGCTATCTGTTTTGTTGTATGATAGAAAAGGATAGCAACAGTATTGTCAATCGTACACTGCCATTATAATGTGGACCTCACTGTTGTAGGTAACCTGTATCATCTATATATTATTTTCATAAAATTTTGAATCAATCTTAAAATTAATAATCTGCTCAAAAAGTATCCAGTCTAAAGCCGTGTCCACACTGAACAAATGTTCGGCAAATATGTTTGTTGAGGAGCTCAGAGACAAACATTTTTAAAAGTTTGGACAATCATTGTTTGTCAAACAAAACATTACTCTTTTTCCAAACATTTTCAGTGTCACAGCCGTAAAACATAACACCTGTTCATCTCACTTACAAATATTTTGTTTGGTGACGCGTCCACACTGGCCGCGAGTAAACATTGTTTGTCAAACATAATAAAATTTGCCCTAACTGTTTCAACAAACATGTTTGTCGAACATTTTTTTTCAGTGTAGACACGGCTCATCAGACAATGTGTTGTCAAACAGCCCACCTTCAATAATATTGAGGGTTTCAAACATATGAGGTTATTGAGTTGAACTAAACTATAACCTCTCATGTTAGATAATTTGAATGAGTATAACTATTTTTATCCCATAGTTACCGTCTTGAGACTATTGAAAACATAAGGGAATAGGTAAATAACTGATCAGAGAGAATAATGTGACTAGTATAACATCCACCCAATTCCTCTGGGTCAATTATTACGTTGTATTGATTTTTCAAACAAAATTCCAATTTTAACAAATGCAAATTCCCATTTATTTCGATCTATCACTCTGTAGGTGCACTTAACAAGTGGATTGAATACTCGTTTAGCAGTATTCACAAAATACTTGAAACGTATAGTTAATAGAACACTTATCGGAACTAATGAACCAGTAAATTTTGATCGTATAAGTTTAATTGTTATTGGATGTAATAAGAGTGCACTACAAACCAGGAATTTAACTACACGTATAATAATCATCAGTAGTAATATTACTGTTCAGTGAGAATAGAATTTCACTACAATAACATCCATCCAATACAACGGTCGGTTATCACCTAATAGTCCAGTTAGACTAAACAATAATTACAACAATTACTATTGGAAACAATATTACAATTACTATTTAATTCTCATTAACAGATTGTAACATTTACTATTCTATTTGTAACTATTTGAAGAGAATAGAATTTGATTCGAGTTGAGTTGTCAATTGGAGCTGAACGAGTCACGTCTGTTTATCCATACAATGATTCGTCTGTAAGCAAATATATTAGAAACACTTTTTGTGTAGTTGAGAAGTTGATATTGTGGTAATTATTCATATTGAATGAAAAAGAAGAAGGGATTCGATATTCACTTATTTCGAAGATTTAAATCTGTGGTTTTTCGACAATTTCTTAGTCTTTTTCATTCAATATTAAAAACATTTCTGCGGGAATGACTAAAACTACCATCTCAAATAATGACCAATGAGCACTATGAATATTAAGATGCGTACAGATTTACGCGCCGCGAACATATATATCTGTTTTCATTTATATCTGTATTTTTACAGAAACGGTAAGATACAGATATAAAAAGCTTGGCATCTACTGATTAAAAGTGAATTGCTCATGTTCGCGGCGCGTATATCTGTACGCACCTTTAGGGCACAGCCATCGACATATCGACCTAACTTTTGTTCTGTATATTTCTGGACTCGGAATTTGATTGAAAGTGAAGCAACATAACCTACCTTTTAGACATTGGTTTACTACTATCAAAAATCGGAAAGGGGACGGTTTTAGGCTAGGACTGTTGATACTTTTCTAATCATGTACTGTATTGGTTGTACTGTATTTGTGCATTGGTTAATGTAAATAAATAAATATATAACTGGTTTTGGGCTATCATTTCTGTTGTTTCCAGAGTTGTATTGTTTTTTTCGAAATAAGTAAATATTGAATCCCTACTTCTTTTGGGCAACTAAAATGTGAAACTCATATGTGAAACTCAAATGTGAATCTCTTCTCTCCATTAATAAAATCATGTAATTTTCGTGGAAAAAAATCTCCCTGAGTTTTAATTTATCTTCATATTTTTTTTAGAAAACTATTCATTGAGAAAAAGATGATCATGTTTCCACTGTAAAACGTTTAAGTTCAATGAAGGAATCTGAATCTGAATCAATCTCTCTTCCTCCTCATCTCTCTCTCATCTCTCTCTCACTCTCAAGGGCAGCAATTTAATTCAATTCTCTTACTCTATCTCACTTCTCAGCCTTACTATCTCTCTCCCTAACTCCCTATCAGTCCTTCTTCCTCTGTCACACTCTCTCACTAATTCTCTCTCTCTCTCTCTATCTCACTCTCTCTCTCTCTCACTCTCAAGGGCAGAAATTCAATTCAATTCTTCCACTCTATCTCACTTATCAGCCATACTAACTCTCTCCCTCACTCCCTATGACTCCTTCTCACATCACTCACACTCTCTCTCTCACACTCACTCCCTCTTTCTCATACTCAAGGGCAGCAATTTAATTCAATTCTCTTACTCTATCTCACTTCTCAGCCTTACTATCTCTCTCCCTAACTCCCTATCAGTCCTTCTTCCTCTGTCACACTCTCTCACTAATTCTCTCTCTCTCTTTCTCACTCTCTCTCTCTCTCTCTCTCTCTCTCTCCCACTCTCAAGGGCAGCAATTCAATTCAACTCTCTCACTCTATCTCACTTCTCAGCCTTACTATCTCTATCCCTCACTCCCTATGACTCCTTCTCCCTCTATCTCTCTATCAAACACTCTATCTCCCTCTTTCTCACTCTCACTCTCTCTTTCTCTCTCTTACACACACACTCACTCTCTCTCACTCTCAAGGGCTGCAATTCAATTCAATTCTCTCACTCTATCTCACTTCTCAGCCTTACTATCTCTCTCCCTAACTCCCTATCAGTCCTTCTTCCTCTGTCACACTCTCTCACTAATTCTCAGTCTCACTCTCTCTCTCTCTTCTCTCTCTTCAAGTGTCTCTAATATCACTCTAGCTGAGTGGTCACTCCCGTTGATAATAGATACTTCTGGTGGAGAGACACTGTAATCCAAAATGGCTCTTCTAATATTTGCCCACACGGAATGGATGAAGGTGTTGTGTACGTCATTTAGCACTGCATGTTCAGAGATCAACCGAAGTATTCCTGTAGAAACAGATATGTCTGCAATTGGGAGTCAGTCGTTTAGGCTCACATTTTCGGTGAACAAGAGAAGTAGTAGGGTCCGATATGTCTATGACATTAGGTGATGAGAACAACACTGGAGTATGTCTATTGAAACCGATATGTTCACGATATTAGTGATGAGAACATGAGAACAACACTGGAATATGCCTTCGTATATGTTCACGATGTTAGGAGTAAGTGGTTAGTCTCATATGTTATGGGAACAACTGAAGTATGCCTAGCCTCAGCCTCACATTTCAAGTGATCATCAGAAGTATAGGATGCAGTATGTCTACGATATTAAGCTGCGTACACATATACGCTCTTCCAACCCGCACCCAGCACGCTCCTCCCTCGTACCGCCCTCGTACCGCCCTCGTTCCTCCATCGAACTACAGTCGCGCCACCCACGCACCCATCATGAACGTTACGGAAGATGTTAGATCTTCTCGCGTTCCTCGGTCGAACCACTGTTGCTCGCCGGTCGATCATCAATCGCTCTGCTGGAGTGACGTTCGGTTGCGGAGCAGAGCGAAAGTCTGTACGCACCTTAAGATGTAGGTCATTTAGAGCTACATGCAATGATAGCAACTGAAGTATGCCTATACAAACATGTCTACGATATTACGAGTAGCTCGTTTAGCTTTACATGTCATGAGAACAAGTGAATTGAAATGAAATGAAATGGAATTTATTGATTCCTTTCACAAAAAAAATAGCAAATTACAATTTAAAAAAGTAGGAACTAAGTTGACCACTCTAACCAGTATTCGTGTTCAACTTACAAAAAAAAATAATCATCATTACAAAAAAATTACATAATGATTATAACTTGATTTAAAATTATACAGAAATAAAATCCATTGAGTCCAGCATCAATAAAAAATCTCTTGCACTCCGTGACGTCTGCAAACCAATGTGAACAAAAATATACAACCAGTACAATTTATCTTGAATACTAAAAAAATATAGTCTTTAATTATTATTTTATATGGATGTATTAAAAAACCATTAGTACTCTACGATATATTTCTCACGATTCTAATTATCAAAAAGTATGCCTACAGAAAACTGATATGTCTACGATATTAGGAGTTTAGCCTCACATGCTAGGTGATCATCAGAATTATGGCTTATGATGTCCAAATATCGATGCGTTTATAACTGGTTGTAGAATAAGAGTGAAATACCATAATGAATCATATTAAACTACAGATTAAATAGAATAGAATGGAAAATACCTCATTTATTTATTAAATAAATAAGCAAACTTGAGGGAACCTCAAAGAGGCTGCTTGACAAGGTACCATATACAAAACATATAAATTCAAATATAAATATATATGTATATATTCGTGAACGTTATTTTAACAAAAATTTACTCAACAGTGTATATTATCATGATATTATAAAGAATAGATTAGAGAATACCTTATTTATTGAATAAATAAACTACCTTATGCGAACCTCAAAGAGGCTGCTTGACAAGGTACCAAACAGGTACAAAACATAGGAATCCAAATATAAATATATATGTATATATTCGTGAACGTTATTTTAACAAAAATTTACTCAACAGTTTATATTATCATGATATTATAAAGAATAGATTGGAGAATACCTTATTTATTGAATAAATAAGCTACCTTATGCGAACCTCAAAGAGGTTGCTTGACAAGGTACCATATATAGAACATGCAAGTTCAAATATAAATATACGTATATATCCGTGACCGTTATTTATACAAGAATTTACTCAACATGCTAGTTTCACTTTTTGTGTTTTGACAATTTCTTAGTCTTTTTCATTCAATTTACTCAACAGTTTATATTATCATAATATGAACTAATTAGTTGTTGGCTCAGTTCTCAAAAAACTTGAAAATCATGAATTTCATTATGCTTTATCGTAAGTATAATTATTAAATCTAATATTAGAAAGTACAATGATAGAAAGGAGGAAAGATAGGTGATGAAATATGCGAAAATGTAGGTATAACTGTAATGTTTACACATGAAACGGTGTAGTTTTGACATTTACAAAGAGAGAGAACATGAAAAAGAGTGAGAAAGTGGAAGAGGGAGTGAGAGAGCGCCAGAGAGAGAGTGAGAGAATTCCAAAGAGAGTGACAGAATGCTAGAAAGTGTGAGAGAGTGAGAGCTTGTCGGAGAGAGAGTGAGAGAATGCCAAAGAGAGTGACAGAATGCTAGAGGAAGACAGTCGACTGCACTAAACAGAGTGTTGTGATCAAGGAATGGATGAATGCAGTTCTAATGTTCTAGCCTGAAGGTGAAACTAGAAACATGGAACATAGGATAGCTTCAATTGAGGAGGTATTGTCATATGCTACGTTCTGGGAACCGTACATGCTAGTTGAAATTTATGCCGGGAGGTGTTTACGAGTTTCGGGAACAGTAATTGAAGACATGTAACGTCGGGGTCGTTTGTTATTATGAAACAACGGTGAAAACCCATAGTCTGTTCCACGTTGTCTTTCAGTATTGACTTGGAAAAATGTTTGGATTGTATGATGATATTATGTTTAGTTTATGCTCTTGTATGTTTTTCTTTATTTATAATATCGGGGCACCGAGCTTTGCTCGTTATTTTTATTTATTGATAAACAGAACACAATTCTCTAAAATGATCGTGTTTATATTTTACAGTTGGCTACACGTCAGCTTATGAATTTCGGAGATGCGATATTTTGATTTTCCACAGAATCACTTGCTCACTTTTCACTATCCACAGACGACTAAAGTCTCAGCTGTTTCAGCCATGGATGAATTATCCTTTTAATGACGTTCAACGAGTTTTCCCAAGGATGAGACCTAGTGCAATCGAATTTTCATATCATAAATCTACTATGTTCCAAATTTCGTGAAAATCGTTACAGCCGTTTTCGAGATCCGTTGAACATAAATAACCAGATAAGCGAATATCCTATTATATTAAGCGAGCAATTTCTGTATTTATATATCTGGCTATTTTTATATGTGGTTATTTATGTTTTACGGATCTCGAAAACAGCTCTAACGATTTTTGCGAAATTTGGAACATAGTAGGTTTATGATATAGAGATTCGATTGCACTAGGTCTCATTCTTTGGAGAACTTGCTGAATGACATTAAAAGGATAATAATTCATCCCTGGGAAACAGATGATAATTTCGTCGTCACTCGATAACAGAAGATGCGTGTGCCTATGTGGGAGAGAGACAGAATTATTTCCAGCTATGTAATCATAATCAATCATTTATCTAGCTAGACAATTTAATCGATTTGATCAACATAATCTGATTTGTTGACATGACATGATAATCCTCCTAAACTAGAATATATCATTATTTTCAAAGCTGATCATTATTTGACAATTTCAAATGATTAGTGAGTGTTATTTTGTTATTCAATTTGGTTTGTATATAATCTAAATTATAGTTTTTTTGTTTTCAAATGTTTGAACAGAAAATTGAACCTGAATTCAAGTGTATGGAACATAACCTACTTTCTGGACTATTTATAGTGTATAAATCAAAATTCTGGAAAGAAACAGTTTTGGGCTGTGCCTATTAGTACTTCCCCAATCATTTTAAAGAATTGTGTTTGGTTTATCAAAAGTCAATAAATGAATAACGAGCGAAGCTCGGTGCCCCGATATCAACTATAAACTGGAAACTTTACGAAATGTCATCTTGTATAATTGAAAATAGGCCTATAACTATCATCAGTAAATTAAGAATCTACATGCAAAATTTCAAGTTAATCAGTCCATTAGTTCAGACGTGATAATGATTTCCTATCCCATACGTGAGTATAAGCCAGTTTTTCCCCCGCATTATAATATTTCAGATAATTATGGAGTCTTCAGTCAGGCTAAGCCCTTCTGGTCTTGTTGCACCCGCTACCAGAGAAACCAGTATCCTTTCTACACGTTACAAAAACCATTTTTATCGGAGAATGAAGCATTAAAGCTGTGAGATGTGATTTAATGCTGGTGAAAACATGAACTTCAAAACGAGATGAAATTTGTGTGGGTTGCACATTTTATCAGCTGAGTACATCAGCATCAGAGCTTCACCAGAATTCCGCCAGAGGCGCTGTGTGTTATACTCTGTTTTATTCACCGAAAATACTCAGATTCACTTGAAACTGTCATCATTGGGTGAATGAGAAGCTGTGATGCCATTTATGGAGAATACTGGTAATTTGAAGTGAACCACACTACAGACCAGTTTCTCACTGATTCCCGCTTTGTGCAAAAAGGAATTTTCTGTCTGTTAATCTCTTTCACTCTTCCATACATTCTCTCTCTGATACTGAAACTTTCTCTCTCACTCTTTCTTCTTCCTTTCTTCCTTTCCCTCTCTCATCCTCATCTTTTTGTAGAGAGCTAGTGGGAAGGATATTTTGAATATTCTTTCCAAAGAATGGACATTGATATGTCCGAAGCTCCGCCAATTTATGTAGATGCATAACAATATAATTATTATATTACAAATTGCTTTTTCATATCATATACAGTTCAATAATTATTTTCTCAGTCTATATTATGTAAATTCATCTATAATGTTGCTGTATTGTAAGCTATTGTATATAAGTGTATAAGCCAGTATATATTGTAATCTACATAAATAAAGTACTCAATCAATCAATCAATCAATCTCACACCTTCTACTGAAAGTTGATTACCCTGATTTACTTTCAGCCTACTCCATTTTATTAATGAATGATTTGATCTTATCTACCTATATAATTATTTTACTTTATTAATTTTCTGGTCTTTTTTCTCTTAAATTTTCATATTAATTAAAACTTTTACAATATTTCCATTTATAAATAAATCCTTAGTTCAATTAATGAAATTAACGTTTTGGTGGAGAGTTAGTGGGAAGGATATTTTTTATATTCTTTCCAAACAATGGACATTGATATGTGCAAAGCTCCGCCAATTTTTGTAGATGCATAACAATATAATTATCTATAGTTATTATATTACAAATTGCTTTTTCATATCATATACAGTTCAATAATTATTTTCTAGTCTATATTATGTAAATTCATGTATAATTTTGCTGTATTGTAAGCTATTGTATATAAGTGTATAAGCCAGTATATATTGTAATCTACATAAATAAAGTACTCAATCAATCAATCAATCCTCTTCCACACTCTCTCTCTCTCTCTCTCTCTCTCTCTCTCTCTCTCTCTCTTTCCCATAATCTTTTTCTCTCTCCCTTACATTTTACTTTCTGACACTAGAACTTTCTCTTGCTCTCTCATTCTCTCTGTCTCTTTCTCTCTTTCAGTCTTTTTTCTCTCCATCTTTCTCTCTCACTCCGTCTCCCATACACACACACACTCTCTCTGAATTCTATCTCCCTCTCTATAACTTTCAATAACTTTCTTCCCCTTTTTCACTTTCTCTTTTAACTGTAACAGCTTGAATTAACAGTGAAATTTGGAACATGTTTTGTTGGGGTGAGAGTGTATGAATGGCACAATATGAGAGACTACATGCGTCACACTGCTTCACGGGATAGAACTATGTGGACTATGGGCTTGAGATAACATTAAAATTTGGAACATGAACTTCCTATATATGGGATATTATCTTCTTATGCTATCTTTTCCCTATGGTACTAGCCATCCTCGTTCGATTACCTAGAGTCAGACTTGATAGATCCCTCACATATCGACAACATCTGCAGGGGCAGAGAGAGAAACTGAAGACAAGGCTAAATATATTATCAGCAAACTTGCGGGAACAACCTGGGGTTGTGACATGAATGCCCTTCGTACATCAAGTCTTGCACTTCTGTACAGCACAGGGGAGTACTGCTCTTCTGTCTGGGATCGCAGCAGACATGTTCAGAAAATTGATACAGTTTTCAATGAAACTATGAGGAAGATTAGTGGGACATTGAGACCAACAGAGACTGAGTGGTTGCCTGTGCTTAGTAACATCATGCCTCCAGATCTCAGAAGGATTCACAAGATGAACAAGTTCAATTCCCAGTTGCAACACATTCATGAGGATTTCTCAGTCTCTAGAGATTTGGCTAACCCTCCACCAATGCGCCTCAAGTCAAGTAGATACTTAACACTTGATGAGCAGGAAGAAATAAGAAGTGCGGAGGAGTTATGGAGACTGAGATGGTTGCAGGGAGAGGTCAGGAACAAAGGTTTTGTGGATGACCCTAATGGCATTGTTCTTGGCACCCAGCTGAGACGTAGAGACTGGTGTGGCATTAACCGGTTCAGGACGCAGGTGGGAAGGTGTGCTGAGCTGATGACAGCATGGGGATACACCTCTGATCCTCTGTGCCAATGTGAACAAATTCAATCAATGAACCACCCAATATCTGAGTGTCCACAACACTCCTATCATGGAGGGCTGACAGAAGTTCATGCTGCTGGAGAAGAAGCTTGTCAGTGGCTCCAGAACTTACTTGATTCTTTTAGTATTTAACATAAATGTGTAAAATTATTTTCTAATCTTGGTCTATGAATGCATATGCATATATATTTACCAATCGGTGTTTCCAACAAATGACCATGTACTGTTTCTAACCAATAAATGACTACGTAATGTTTCTAGCCATCAAATGACCGTGTAAGGTTTCTAGCCACCACATGACCGTGTACTGTTTCTAGCCACCACATGACTGTGTACTGTTTCTAGCCACCACATGACCGTGTACAGTTTCTAGCCATCACATAGCCTTGACTGTATCTATCCATTTGGTGTTTCCAACCAATTGTTGACCGCGTACTGTTTCTAGCCAATCGGTGGCGTACTGCTTTTAGTCCATTACTGCTAATTAAGGCGACATCTGTAGTCCATATCTTTAATTAACCTGAAGGGTGGTGCGAAAGGCTATTGGCAATTAGATGGCAAGGGCAAGCAAGGGCTAGCCCTACTTATGCTTGCACTTCAATTAGCATCACTATAGCTGGGTACTTGTATGCCCTAAGGGCTAGCGGAGGTCCAGGGTTGAAAAAGGACTTCAATTAATTAGCTGCAGGAGGGAATTGTCCATTATTAGATTGGTTTTGTTGGGGTATGATATTGATTTCTATCATCTACAGTTTGTAGTTTTAGAAGAAGTTGTCATGATATCAAATCAGAGTGATTTGATTGCAATAATAGTGTTTGTAACAATTGAATGTATTGTTCTCAAATAGAGGATTCCAGTATGAAGTCAGAGTAATTGGATTGAATAATATTGATTTGTATTTGACAAACTTATGTGGAATTCTCAGTGTTTAATATCAAATGGAATCGATTCATTTGCATTGATTCTAAAGAACATGAAAAATTCACGTACAGCTCGTGTGAGAGATTATCAAAGTAAATATACAATAGTTATTTGTGCAACTAGTGCGCAAAGTGACAGTTTGCTGCACCGAAAGAAACGTTTACGCCCAAGCCGTAGGCGAGGGCGGAATGGTTTGTTGAGTGCAGCAGAGGAACTTTGCGCACGTATTTCACATTAAGTTTTTCCTACAGTTACCATTGAATATGAAAAGTGGGTAATTATGGGTAAAATTGCCTGAAATGCATCAAATGTAAATCTGTGTAATTTTATTATTGATAAAAACCTTAATTTATTGTCAAATTGAATAAAAATGTTGTCTTTGGTTATATATATACTTAATAAGGTGCTCGTTGTGCTTCGTTGCACCTCTGCTCACTATAGCAGCCCAGTCACTGTTACCAACTTCATTTTGATTTTGCTGCACTGGAGCTCCATATAACCTACTAAGTATTTTACGTTGCCATGTTGCAAATCTTGAGTGCAGAAAAATTTTTCCCGCACTAGAGCGGAAAAGTGATTCTTTGCGTTCTGTAATCAGTGCAGCAATGGCCACTTTTCAAGGTAACTGTAGGAAAAGTATATAAAGAGTATATAAATTATCAAAGTATATAAAGAGACAGTTCCAATTCGTGAGATCAAAGTGAATTGATTTGTGATGATATTGGTTTGTATGTAACAGATTGATTCACAATATTGCGTTTGCACGTTTTCAAACTGAGTGCCGGTTGCACAAGAGCCGGTCAAATTTTAACCGTGATTGATTCCACGAGAACCAATGAGAGAAGTCGTCTTTTCAAAAATGCCTTCTCTGAATTGTTCTCGTGGTATTAATCAAGGTTAAATTTAACTGGCTGTTGTGTATCCGGGCCTAAGTGTTTCATTATTAAATCACAGTAATTCATTTGGAATGATTTTGGTTAATATTTATAAGGAATTCATCTGAAACATTGTATGTAGTACTTTTTGTGTAGTTGAGAAGTTGATATTGTGGTAATTATTCATATTGAATGAAAAAGACTAAGTTTTTGAAGACACTATCTACGATTGAATATTGAATAAAACTATAGCGAACATCTTCCGAGTATAATATTCCTCTCTTTAATGAGGTCCACGTTATAATGACAGTGGAGAAAGATAGCAATACAACGTTGCCAATCCTCAGTCTTGTCAATGCCTTCTTGACAGTAGCTGATACAGGTTTATTACTGCAATATTAATTATTTTTCATTCTCGTTTAAAATGATCAATTAAATTCATTAAACAATGAATTATATTTTTCAATAATTTCATAATGAATTTTCATGCTTAAGATGAAATATTTTGTTAATTAATTATTAATTCTACATTGTTAAAAGACAACAGAGCAAGGGCAGCAAGGCGAGAAAGAGATAGCGCTATCAGCTATGCTGAATGATAGACAAGGATAGCAATACCATTGCTAATTAAACACTGCCATTATAACGTGGACCTCACTATAGGCATAGAGAGACAATAGCGTAAGTAGATATCGCATGGTATAGGGCGTTCATGTCGCAACTTTAACTGTTATCTCAATCCGATAGTCCACTTAGTACTTTCCCGTGAAGCTGTGTGACGCTGGTAGTCTCTCATACTGTGCCGTTTATACACTCTCACCCCAACAAAACAGTAAAAATCGACAGTAATTGATAATAATCGGCTTGAGATAACAGTAAAAGTTGCGACATAAACGCCCTATATCATGGGATATCTACTTACGCTATTGTTTATCTATGCTATAGGCTAGATCCGTACGTTTCAAATGATTATTAATATAGCTGATAAGCGAACATCTCTCAGATGATAATATTTCTCTCTGTATTCCATCCTGGATATCCTGTATATATAATATTTTTGAAAATATATGTCGGTTG
This sequence comes from Nilaparvata lugens, assembly GCF_014356525.2. Classification (NCBI taxonomy): domain Eukaryota; kingdom Metazoa; phylum Arthropoda; class Insecta; order Hemiptera; family Delphacidae; genus Nilaparvata; species Nilaparvata lugens. Next base: position 8,826,993 of record NC_052516.1, on the reverse strand, counting down.
TGTACATGGGTTGAGTTGTAAAGCTATCAAAACGATTTTACATGATTTACACAGCTGAACTGCACTGAACTGCTCTGCTCCTCTTCTATTATTTGCACTGAGATGTGCCCGCATCACACATTATATTATTATCACTGTGCGTTGGAGCGAGAGCGGGAATGAAGAAGATTGAGAGGAAGAGGATGAGAGGAGAAGGACCGTGGGAGAGACAGAGAAAGAGAGAGAGTGTGTGTGTGAGAGAGTGAGGAGGCCTAAGTTCATGTAGTAAAGGTAGGAAGAAGGAATATGTGAGGAAGAGAAAAGACTAAGATTGATAGAAGGCAGAAAGAAGAAGAAGAAGAAGAAGAAGAACGAGAGAAGAAGAAGAAGAAGAAGAAGAAGAAGAAGAAGAAGAGCAAGAGAAGCAGAACGAGAGAAGAAGAAGAAGAACAAGAGAAGTAGAAGAACGAGAGAAGAAGAAGAAGAAGAACGAGAGAAGAAGAAGAAGAAGAACGAGAGGAGAAGAAGAGGAGAAGAAGAAGAAGAAAGTTGGAGACAAAAAAGAATGTAGGAGGTTGAATAAAGAAATAAGTATGGAGGAGGATACGATTAACAGTGATAGAAGACAGAAATCTATGTAGAAAAAGATGGAAAGAATGATAGATACGTAGAAGGACTGAGCTGGAAAAAAGAATAAGAAATCTATGGAGAGGATGATAGAGAGGGGGTACAGTTAAGAGAGAGAGAGAGTGAGAGTGGAAGATGTGATTACATGACGTGATTACAAATATACATGAAAAGTAGGATAAGGTGATTCGAGGGAAAAAGTAGAAAATTGGAAGAAAAGATAAAATTGATTGAGAAAAGTGTTTTGTAAAAGGTGACGAAGGCGAAATGTTGAGGATGTATATAACGAGAGAGAATTAAGGAGAAAATAAGTACAGAATGTTGAAGGGATGAAAGCACTAAGATGAAGAAGGATATGGAAGGGAAAACAGAGGTGGAGCAAAAGAAAAAAAGCAGCAAAGAGCAGAAGAAAGAAGGGAAGTAGAGTAAATGAAGGTTTTTCTTCATTGATAACTAGCCGTCAGGCTCGCTTCGCTCGCCATATCCGTCAAGCCAGGGGGCTCCGCCCCCTGGACCCCCGACTGGATCGTCCAAGAATGAGATCAGCAGTCTCGCTTCGCTCGCCTGCATTTTTCATTTGAGCATTTTTATCATGTTAGGACGATCCAGTCGGGGATCCAGACTAAACGTCTGGCTAAACGGATATGGCGAGCGAAGCGAGCCTGACGGCTAGTAATATAATATTCCCAGGGATAGCTCTGATTGAAGTAACAGTGCCCAATCAAATTTTCCGCGATAAATGCATTTCAATCTTCAACTTGGTGCCAACCTAACAAAGTCAACTCAACTTAATGCCAACCTGACAAAATTATTAATTTAGTTACCAGTTGACAACTGTTTCGAAGAGGTACTCTCTCTAGATTATAGTTCTATATTAAACATATGGTATGGAAATTTTTCAATTATAATTAAGAGAATAAGAAGAATATACATGCTAAAAGAAGAACTTTAAACCCTTAAAAACCACCCTTAGAGTTAAAATATTGCCAAAAGATTTCTTAGTGCCCCTCTAAAGGGCCAACTGAACATACCTACCGAATTTGAACGTTTTTGGTCCGGTAGATTTTTAGTTCTGCGAGTGAGTGAGTCAGTCAGTCAGTCAGTCAGTCAGTCAGTCAGTGAGTGAGTGCCATTTCGCTTTTATATAATATAATGATGCAAAATACTTATAAGTTTTAATCCTTAGAGATGAAACTAATATAGCCTAAAAATTGACATGAGATGCGGAACCAAGAATATGAATAGGACGTAGAAAGTTTTAAGAAACGAGAGATAAGTTTCAAGAACAAAGAGGAATGAAAAGAAATGAGAGAAAGAGGAAAAGTGTTCGAGAAAGAGAAGAACAGCCAGATGAGACAGAAGAAAGAGGAAATGATAGAACGAATGAGGGTAGCAAAGAGAAACAAAGAGAATGATATTCGTGTTAGAGCAATAGGCCTCGTACAGTGAAAGTCATTCATTTTCATTTTATCTCAAATTCCTGATGACATTCGCAAGATAAATGTTCTGTTTGTCTTGTTGAAATGCATGCCTGCTTTCTGCTTATTTTTGAATTTCGCTCGTGTTTTATTGGACTTATGATGTTCAAATACAGCTGCAAATACACAAATTCCATGATAATAATGTATCAGTAATATGTATTTCTCTGTAATGTATGGTATACATCGCCATCTATATATATAAAAGCAAAATGGCACTCACTCACTGACTGACTGACTGACTCACTCACTCACTCACTCACTCGCATAACTAAAAATCTACCGGACCAAAAACGTTCAAATTTGGTAGGTATGTCAAGTTGGCCCTTAAGAGGCGCACTAAGAAATCTTTCGGCAATATTTTAACTCTAAGGGTTGTTTTTAAGGGTTTAAAGTTCGTCTTTTAGCATGTATATTCTTCTTCTCCCAATCTCTTAATTATAATTGAAATTTCCATATCATATGTTACTATAGAACTATAATCTAGATAGAGTACCTCTTCGAAACAGTTGTTAACTGGCAACTAAATTAATAATTTTGTCAGGTTGCATTAAGTTGAGTTGACTTTGTTAGGTTGGCACCAAGTTGAAGATTTAAATGCATTTATCGCGGAAAAATTGATTGGGCACTGCTACTTCAATCCTGGGAATATTATATTACTAGCAGTCAGGCTCGCTTCGCTCGCCATATTCGTTTAGCCAGCCGTTTAGTCTGGACCCCTGACTGGATTGTCCTAACATATGATAAAAATGCCCAAATGGAAAATGCAGGCGAGCGAAGCGAGCCTGCTGATCTCATTCTTGGACGATCCAGTCGGTGGTCCAGGGGGCGGAGCCCCCTGGCTAGACGGATATGGCGAGCGAAGCGAGCCTGACGGCTAGTAATTATATGAAGTAGACTGTCTATCGAAATGTGATTTATGCTCTCTAACTTTCTCTTGAATAGAACTTTTCCAAAATAGTATTTACATGATCAAACTTCATAAATTTAATGGGTTTTGAAAATTTAGAGAAATTATGGTGATTTTCATTCGGAATATATTGATTCCCATTTTAGAATATTCTGGAATAGTATTCTAGATCATCCTATAATACCAAGCAAGCAATTTCTGTTTATATGTTTATAAGTATGTAATCGGATCTCGAGAACGGCTCTAATGATTCTCACAAAATTTGGAACAAAGTGAGTGTATGATATAAAAATTCGATTGCACTAAGGCACGGTCGCACAAAAGCCGGTTAAATTTTAACCGTGATTAAATTTACTAGAACCAATCAGAGAGGGCGGTATTGAAGAGACACGGCTTCTCTGGTTATTGAAGAGACGGCTTCTCTGATTGGTTCTCGTGGAATTAATCACGGTTAAAATTTAACCGGCTTTTGTACAACCGGTACTTGGTCCCATCCATGGGACAAAAATTTTGCAAAGTTACTCAAAAATTTCCAATCTGTAGAGATTTGAGTGAAATATTTTTGTTTTTAATCAGTTTTTAAATATCAAAATTCAAAATTTTTAGTTTAGTCATTAGTTTTGAAGTGGAAATTGGACTTTTTGAAGTGAAAGTGAAATCTTAAACTTATTCTTTTTTGAAACTTTTATTTGTAAAAATTTGGGAGAAGACAGTTTTGGGCTATGCCTGTTGTCTTCTCCCAATCATATTATATTTATTATAATTATGATCTGTAATGCCAATGGAATAAATAAATAAGTCGCTAAAGTACATTGAGGGGATAATTTATATTCATCCTTGGAAAAACAGCTGAAAATTTCGTCGTCTGTCAATAATGGAAGTCAAAAATGAGAGAGTGAGTGTTTCAAGATGAGAGGGAGTGAGACAAAATTAAGAATGAAATTAAGTTTCAACTATCACTCCGCAAACGACACTTATTATAGACTACTGAATCACTTATTATTTATTATAAATTTTTATGCCAAAATAACTGTACTACAGCAGAAATTAGACATTAGCCTACACTAGCAAAAATTTTGAAAACTCTGATACAGCAAAAAGCAATTTTACAATTTTTTTCTGGTGATGAGGGAATTTGTAGAGATGGATGTCACGTGAAATAATTCGCTGATGTTTCCTCAGAAAACAGAGACAAGAGTCGTAAATCTAATTAAACAGCTGTTTGCTTTCAATTTGGAAAAGTTTAGTTTTGCTGCCAAATGCAGTGCGAATCCGCTGTTTCTATCGCCACACTTTTATTTTGACAAGAGGATTTGATTTTCGTGTCACTAACTGTTTTTCTCGTTTGCCACACTCTCTCACTCACTCTCACCTCTGTTCTGTATCTTCATCTTTCTATTATCTATTTTATTTTCCTTTTCTTCCTCCTCTGTCTCCTTCATCTTTTTCTTCTTCATCGGCTTCTACCTAACCTTGTATCACCTCCCAATCTAATTCTCCATTCCCTTTCTAATATTTTTCGTTAATTAAATTATGTTATATCTTGTTTTTTCATATTTTTCTTCAACTTCATCTTCTTTCTCTTCTTGTCTTGTTGTTGTTCTTCTTCTTTTTCTTCTTCTTCTTCTTCTTCTTCTTCTTCTTCTTCTTCTTTTTCTTCTCCTTCTCTTTCTCCTTTTCCTTCGCCTTCTCCTTCTCCTTCTCCTTATCCTTCTCCTTCTCCTTCTTCTCCTCCTTCTCCTTCTTCATCTTATTCCACTTCTTCTTCTCTTCCGATCAACCGTTATCTTCTTCTCCCTTCTTCACGCCATTTTTTCTCTACTTCTCTACTCTACTTCTCACACTATTTCTATCTCTTCTTCACTCATATTATTCTCTTTCTCTGTGTTCTCCTCCTCCCTTTCTATATCCTGCTCTTCCACCTGTTCCTTATCAACCATTTTCTCTTCTCCAACCTCTTTATCTTACTTTTCTACCTCATCTCACTCTTTCTCGCTTGTTATTGCGTTTCTTTCAGTTCTTCTGCATCTCCTTATCCTTCTCCTACGTCATCTTTTTTCGTCTTCTACTTCTCTTCATCGTCCTGCTCCTCCTAAACCTCTTCCTCCTCATCCTCCTCCAATTCCATCTCCACCACTATCTCCTTCTCCAACTCTTCCTCGTCCTCCACCTCTTCCTCCTTCTCTTCCTTCTCCTCCTCTTCTTCGTTTGGTAGAGAGTTAGTGGGGAGGATATTTTTTTAATATTCTTTCCGGAGAATGGACATTGATATGTCCAAAGCTCCGCCAATTTATGTAGATGCATAACAATATAATTATCTACGGTTATTATATTACAAATTGCTTTTTCATATCATATACAGTTCAATAATTATTCTCTTAGTCTATATTATGTAAATTCATCTATAATTTTGCTGTATTGTAAGCTATTGTATATAAGTGTATAAGCCAGTATATATTGTAATCTACATAAATAAAGTACTCAATCAATCAATCAATCAATCCTACTTCATCCCATTTCACTTCTTCTTCTCCTCCTATCAACTGTTATCTTCTTCTCCCTTCTCCACGCCATTTTTCTCAATATACTCTACTTCTCACACTTTATTTCTATCTTCTCTTCACTCATGTCATTTTCTCCCACTGTGTTCTTCTCCTCCATTTTTAAATACCTACACCTTTTCCTCATCAACCTTTTTCTCTTCTACCTCTCTATCTCCCTTTTCTACCTCTTCTTATCCTTCTCCCACGTTATCTTTTTCCGTCTTCTACTTCTCTTCGTCGTCCTGCTCCTCCTTCACCCCTTCATCCTCCTCCTCCTCCAATTCATCTCCAACACCATCTCCTCCTTCACCTCCTTCTCCTCCTCCTCCACCTCTTCCTCCTCCTCCTATTCCTCCTCCTCCTTCTCCTCCTCCACCTCCTCAACCATTTCCTCCTCCTCCTCCTCCTCCTCCTCCTCCTCCCTCAGAATTGAATCCCACCGAAAACAATTGAAACGTCATTAGCAATCAAAGCATCTCTCTTGCCCTCGGTTATTATTTCATTCTACAAAATAATACAAGCCGCGTACAACTTCTCTTCCCACTTTATACTGTCAGCAAAGGCTGAATTAGATTCATTGAGGTCATTAATAAGAGATTTCTGTCAGCCAACAATTAATAGGAAGCAATGATACTTCTAAATACAAATTGCCAACCTTTGGAGGTGAATTTCATCATTGTACCTGTGATGCTAAATAAAGAACACAAAATCATTTCAACCTGCGTTTTACAACATTGTTCACAAACTTGTTATTTCTAATCCATGTTGTTCTTTCATTGCTCTCCCCACATTTTTCCACTTTTCAATTTAATTTTTATCGTGAAAAACCAGAGTTCATAATTTTTCTACCCGAAGCAACCACCTCTGAATTTGACAGATGTTCTGTACAAAAGTCATTGGAGAATTTTCAAAGCAAACATTTTTCTGTTTATGACAAGTCGATTTTTGTTCACCGACATTTTTTGGAAAATTCTCTCCACGGTTAAATTTCCCACAATGATCTCTGCTTGTTGTTCAGTAAGTTACTGTGTATTTGTAGATTTTTTCACTGATGGTTTGAATGTTCCACAATGATCTCTGTAAATTATTATGAATTCGCAATTTTTTTCACTGGTTGTTTTATTGTAGAACTACAATGGAATGTTTCACAATATTATATTCTGTTGAACAATTTTAGTTTTTCACTGATGGCTTGGTAACAGAAAAATCCTTTCAAGCTCTGATTGTAATATTTTACAATTTTTTTATTGTTTGGAGGCTGTACAACATAATTTTTGATCCTCTACATGCTGCTTTGTTTTGTAATAGAAAGGATTCTACTACTGAGCTCTGTTTGTAACATTTTACACATTTTTTTATTGTATGAAGGTTATTCATCAAAATCTTTTGATTCTTTACCTCTACATCAGTGAATAAATCATCATGTTTTATCATTATTGTCCCTGAGTTTACCATGTCCCTGAGTTTGACATTCATTTCAGTTCTGTTTTCTCTTGTAATTATTGTGAAATGTCGCTGCAGTTGAAATGTACATGACTGAAAATCAATTTTTAGTTGGAAAAAGAGGTTACGATGAACACGGTTGTTCATAATATAGTATATTTCGCACCTAGAGCAGAAAATGAGATTTTTCCGGCTTGAAATCGGTTTTTAAGTCCGAGGCCGAAGGCCAAGGACTAGAAAAAATTGAGAGCCGGAAAAAAATTTTTGCTCGTGTTGCAAACGATATTTTTCGCCACACTACAGGTATTGCTGACAAAATAAATAAAGAATACAAAATAAAGAATAGGCCTACTCGTTATCGTACCTATTTTTTGATTTTAGTGGTAGAAGATTTGCAGTCAGGATTTCAGATTCTTTTAAAATTTCACTTGGAATATCACGGGCGTCATCATCTTCAAGCATTTTTGAAAATTCGGAATGCGCTAATCAACAATAAATAATTGAATAAAAATGGTTGCGAAGCAAATGCTGAATTAGTTTGATTCGAAATTCGAACTGAAATAATGGCGACTTCAGATGAAGAAAGTGTCAACTCGCCCGATCTAGTGGATGACTTATTAACTACTGACTTCCATGTTAGCGGCTGGAAAGAGTAATCTTTCTTACATCAGACGAGAGTCGTCTGCAAACAAGGTCTTTCAGATCTACGTAGGGACTGGAAAACAGCTGCTTCCTGTGCAATGTGGCGAAAATACATTATAACAAAGTATGTAGAGTGATGTAACATGGTTTTGGGTATTCTTTGGCACTTATCTGAATCTATGGATTATTTTTTTATTTAGTAGGTAAGCACAAACAATACAAGGATCGGAAAATAAAAAACAGGCTATTGCACAAAACTTCTTCAATTTTCTAGTTTAGTTTCAAATTATGAATGATTGAATGGAAAAATGAACGGTTGTCTGTTCAAACTTGGCTATTCATGTAGATACAAAACACTGTCATATTATTGTAATTGAAATTGCATACAAACCAGAATATCGTTAAATAATATTATTACGTTTATTCTTTGTAAAATACATTGAATCTGTAGCCTATATTCCTTGTGGAATTCATTACAAAGTTAACTCCAATCTATACTGTAATGAAGAGAAGAATTGGCTCCTTCACGTACGGGATAGGAAATTCACAAATAAAACATCATCATTTCCGAAAATGGAAGTGTAAAGTAGATTTAGGAATTGATATTGGTGAAGGTGTGTACCTGAATGCTCTGTTGTTTGCAGACGATTTGTGTGTAGTACAGGAAAACGAAAATTACCTCCAAAAATCAGTTCATATCCTGCATGAAATTTGTAAAGAATATAATTCCAAGATATCAAAGGAGAAAACCAAAATCATGGCTTTTAAAGGAAAGTACCCAATAAGATCAAAGATTGTGATAGACAACAAGGTATTGGAGCAGGTGTCTCAGTTCACATATCTGGGTTGTGAAATTAGTTATAGAGATGAATTGGATGTAGAGAAGAAGGTAGGAAGATTCCAAATGATTTGTGGAAGTATCAGACATTGGGAAAGAAAAGCTACCACAAGTACGAGAATGAAATTTTATAAGACAATGCAGCTCCACTACTACTCTATGGTAGTGAATCGTGGGGTAACATCAAAGCCACTTGAGAGTAAAGTGCAGGCAGCTGAGATGAGATTTCTTCGCAGAACTAAGGGCTGTGACAGAAGAGATCACATCAGGAATGAGGATATACGGAAAGAGCTGAATATCTTCTGCCTGAATGAGAGAGTTGCATCTTATCGTCAGCAATGGAAAGAGCATGTGGAACGAATGTCAGCTGATAGGCTTCCTCACAGAATTTTCAAGTATAAACCGGTAGGCAAAAGAGACATAGGCAGGCCACGAAAAAGATGGCAATGATCATTATATTTATTATAAAATAAAAACAGTAGATTGTAGTGATGCTTATGATGATATTACATTAGATTATATTGGTGTTATTAATTTATAATTTTTTTTTTTATTCTAATTACAAGCTGAATGTGAGTCGGAACAGGCAATAGCCTAATCCCTGATTGAAAGAAGAAGAAGAAGAAGAAGAACATCATCACGTCTGAACTACTCAACTGATTAATTGAAATTTTGCATAAAAATTCTTAATTCACCGAGGACGGTTATTGGCCTATTTTAAATATTCAAGATTTCCGTTTGTCACGTTTTTAATTAGACCCTTGCGAAGCACGGGTTACCTGCTAGTCCGGAATGAAAGAATAGACTGTTATCTGTTTAAACTTCGCCTATTTATGTAGATACAACAAACTGTCATATTATTGTAATTCAAATTCTATTTCCCCAACATGTAATTACTATTATTCAGTTTATACTTTGTGAAATTCATTGAATTATTTCTATAATAATTTGTGAAATTCATTGAATAGTGAGCTATAATCTATACTATGATAAAGTAAAGAACTGGCTTACACACGTACGGGATAGGAAAAGTATGTTTGACGCATCATCACGTCTCAACTACTCAACTGATTAACTTGAAATTCTGCATATTGATTCTCAATTAACCGAGGATGGTTACAGGCCTATTTCAAATTCTTCAAGATTCCAGTAGATCAAGTTTCCAGTTTGTCAAGTTTTTAATTAGATCCTTAATAATGTTAGTTGTTGGATAACAACATCTTTTTATTCAACCAGTGGTGACAAATTGCCGTGAATTTCATTGGAGTGAGATGAATTTGAACAAGAGAGATTCTAAACGGATTATCTCGTGTGGGGAAAAGCGAACTGAAAAATGAATGATTTTCATTTTTGAGAAAACAATAGAATTGGAAAAACCATCAATGAACAATGGAAAGAGAGAAAAAATTAGGCATCACGAACAAATGGAAGCTCTATAAATATATAGGACCATCAATTGAAAATTGAACGGCTTGAATTGATTGTAGTGAATGGATTAACTTTTAACTGGGTTGAAAAAGGAAGAGAGAGAGGAAAGGAAGAGGAAGAGGAAGAAGGAGAGGAGAAGAAAAAGGAAGGGGAAGAGGAAGAGTGACAGGGTAAGGATGAAGAAGAAGGGGTGGAGGTGGAGGAGGTGGAGGAGGAGGGTGAGGAGGAAAAAAGAAGAAAAAAGAAATGGTAGGAGAAAGAAACGAATAAGAAGAGAGGAGAAGAAAATGATAGAAAAGAAAAAGAAGGAGAAAGAAACGATTAAGAAGAAAGAGATGAGGAAGAAGAATTGTCAGATGCTGAGGGAAGTTGAGAGGTGAGAGGAACGAAGAAATGGTTAGAAACAAGGAAAATGTGGAATTGAAAGAAAATCGATAAATTGAGAGAAGAACAAAAATGATTGATGTTTAATGATTAATAATTGACGGTGATAGGGATGAAGGACAAGTGAATAGGTGCAATCGGATTAAGAGAAAAATAATTTGAAGAAAAGAGATAAAAGAAGGATTAACAAAAGTAATATTGTGATAGAGAAAGAACTATAATAATGTTCTAATGAAAGGGAAAAAAAGCAGAATATGTATAGAAGGGAATAAGATATCGAGTAGAAATCAGGATAGAAGGGAGTAAAAGAATGGGGAGAAAATGAAAAAATATATAAAGTGACAAGGAAAAATTATTGGAGACAGTTAAAGATGGAGAAGAATAATCATGTTGCATGAGGGAATGAAAAAGGAATAGGAGAAAATCTAATTAGAACAGAATAAATCAAAACATAGAGAAAATACAGAAGAAGAGGAAGAAGATAGGTTGAAAAGAGAGAGGGATTAAAGGTCTCTATTGTTCTATGAATGTAGGGCAAACACATGTCATTCAAACATGGCAGAAATAAATAATAATCCGCAAAACAAGAATAATTCCAAAATCCGTTCTCTTGTTCTATGAAACGTGATTCACTCTAAACTTTCAGCATCTATATAATGAGAAGCATTGATGCCATTCATAACTCATGCTGACATTTTAAAGTGAATGGTTTTGTTTTGTACCTACTACTCGTCAATGTTGTGGGGCATGTATACCTGTATATTTGAAATATATATAGTCTGTATGTATGACCTTTGTTCCAACGATATACCTACATTTTACTTACTGTGAGATTCATTTTTGATGTGTCAGCATGGTTGGAATGGGTAGTATTAATGTTTTTATGAAAGAATGCTGACTACTTAAAGTGGATCTAACTATAATTCCATTAATATCGTTCAGTGTATAATCCTTATATTATACAATATTATATGAGGGTATAATCATTATGTTTATAAATATAATTATATTGTCAATATTTTTTGTTCGAAATTTTGCAACACTGGAGCCGAATCCGTGATTCTGGCATAGAAAGGCATAAGGAAGTATGCTTCGAAAATCTGGATATAAAGTAGCGTTTAGAACAAAAAATAAATCATCCATGCAAATCAATAAAAGAGAAAATATTTAGGACAATAGAAAACTCAAACCCCCAGGAGTATAGAAGCTAAAATGCTCTGAATGTGATAAATTTTACATCGGACAGACAAGCCGTTCTATCAATCAAAAATACAAGGAACATATTCAGGGACTAAAAACAAAATCTGCATTTGCCGAGCACCTAATACAAGAAAATCACAAACACACAAACATAAATACTGACCTACAGATCATACACATAAAAAACAAAGGACCAGAATTGGACACAATAGAACAGTTTGAGATATACACCCAATTTAAAAGCAATAGACAATGTTCATTAAACGAACAAACCAACTTCAAATCCCACATTCTCTTTGATTACCTTCTCAGCCACAACAAACCCAATAGATACCAATAGACACCAACAGCACCAACAGACACTAATCCAATAGACACCAACATACACTAATCCAATAGACACCAACAGCACCAACAGACACTAATCCAATAGACACCAATAGACACCAATAGACACCAACAGCACCAACAGACACTAATCCAATAGACACCAATAGACACCAACAGCACCAACAGACACTAATCCAATAGACACCAATAGACACCAACAGCACCAACCGACACTAATCCAATAGACACCAATAGACACCAACAGCACCAACAGACACTAATCCAATAGACACCAATAGACACCAACAGCACCAACAGACACTAATCCAATAGACACCAATATACACCAACAGCACCAACAGACACTAATCCAATAGACACCAACAGCACACTAAAAATTGCCATCCTATCCTACTCGTCTATGAGTACAACCAGGAAAATGGCGGACCTGCCGAAAGTTCTCGTTGACACAGTGAGTGATTAATTCATTTATTGTGAAATATCTGACTGCTAGTCGTTCTTTTTAACAGCAAAAAGTGATTTAATAATAAGCAGTTCGTGATGGAAAACAACATTGAAGAAAGGCATAAGATTGCAAAGTTTAAATGGAAAATAGCAAAGTTTCAATGGAAGAACGTCCATATCTTCAAAACGGTTCCGAATTGTCCAAATTCTTGTAGACAAGAGCTAAAGTACAGAGCAATAGCTGTAGAATATATAGTAATGATAATGTAGAAATATAATGTAATATATAGAAATATAATGTAACAATAATGTAGTAATGATAAGCAAGCAATGTTATTGGTAAATGAATGGCAAGGTGTACGGATGGTAGTCATTTCACCACTTTTTCAGTTGATCACGAATCAGCTGTTTGGAAGGGTCTCAGTCTGTCGGAATCTCAGCTCGTCAATTTTCTGTTACTTTTAGAAAGTTTAGTGAATAAAGTATTACGAAATTTAATGTCGATAAAGAAATATTTTACTGAACATATTATTTGTTGCAAATTTCATGTAGATTCTATCATGGTTTTCGGCTGTTACACCTTTCATGAGGCATTCTGTATACAATGTTTTTGTAAACCAGTTTACTTATAAGTTCATCATCATCGTCATTATCACCATCGTTATCATCATCATCAACTCATCATTATCATCATCATCATCATCTCATCATCATCATCATCATCATCATCATCATCATCATCATTATCGTTATCATTATCATCATCATCATCATCATCATCATCACCGTCATTATCATAATCAGTATCATCATCATCATCAACATTATCATCATCAGTATCATCATCTTTATCATTATCATTTCTCATACATCATTGATCATGATTATCATCATCATCACTGTCATTATCATCATCATCATCATCATCATCATCACCGTCATTATCATAATCAGTATCATCATCAGTATCATCATCTTTATCATTATCATTTCTCATCCATCATTGATTATGATTATCATCATCATCATCACTGTCATTATCATCATCATCATCATCATCATCACCGTCATTATCAGCATCAGTATCATCATCAACAAGACCACACGATCATCAATAAAGCATTGGCATGTATCCATTTTAGGGTTTCAGGGGAGAGGGGTGGTTTGGTAGGGTTTGAGTGGCCCTAATTTTGTCAAACAGCCATCAGAGGGTGGGGCGTGTGGGTGGGGGAATAAGGGGGGCTGATTGCTCGCCTCGGGGTATTTCAAACCCCTTTTTCATGTTTGCCTTGATTGTGCCCGTCTATTGGCTGATTTCTTCTCATTTTTAATTAACTCTGATTTACTCTGTCTCTCATCGCTCTGTTTCTTTGTTTCTCTGTCTCTCTCTTTCTCTCTCTTTCTGTGTGTCTCTCTCTTTCTTTCTTGGGTTGTGTGGCAGAGAGGAACTTGAGTCCTAACTCCGCCCTTAATAAAGGCAATTTTTCAAATCAATCATCTCGCACCCACTCTCTCTCTCTCTTTTCATTTTTCTCTCTCACACTCTCTCTCTCTCTCTCCTTGGTAGAGAGTTAGTTGGAAGGATATTTTGAATATTCTTTCCGAAGAATGGACTTTGATATGTCCAAAACTCCGCCAATTTATGTAGATGCATTACAATATTATCTTCTATAGTTATTCCAAATTGCATTTTTTCATATCATATACAGTTCAATAATCGTTTTCTTACTCTATGTTATGTAAGTTCATCTGGAACTTTGCTGTATTGAAAGCTATTGTATAGTGTATAAGCCAGTATATATTGTAATCTACATAAATAAAGTACTGAATCAATCAATCAATCAATCTCTTCTATGCGTTTCTTTCCTAATCTCTACCTTCTTCAAGGCATGCATATGACATTTTTTCTATTTTTCATAATTTCTTCTTTATTGTATTTTTTCTGCTTTTCACTCACTCATTTACTTATTTCTCAACAATTTTATTTCCTCCATTTTCATATTGTTTTCTCTATTCTCTCTCCTCTTCATCTTTATTTCTTACTTCTCTTTTCCTTACACCTTCCATTAATTTCTTCAACTCATCTTACTGTCTCTCCTGTTCATCGCCCTCTTCTTCCTGATCTTTTCCTCCTCCTCCTCCTCCGTTTCCTCCTGCTCCTCCTACTCCTCCTCTTCCCTCTCATCCTGTTTGTCCCCTCCTCCTCATCATCCTCTCTCCATCTTCTCCTCGTATTCATCATCCTTCCCCTCCACCTCATCATCATCCTTCTCCTACTCCTCCTTCTCCTCCTTCTCCTCCTCCTACTCCTCCTCCTCCTCTTCCAACATCTCCTCCTCCTCCTCCTCATCCTCTCCCCACCATCACCGCATCAGCGAACCCAATCAATAGAGAATCAGTGTAGATGCATTATTCCGTATAATATTGTTGAAAGGTACCCTTTTAAATCATAGCTGGCGGCAACCTATCCATTTAATTACATTCTCCGCGCATTTTAATGCCATGATTAACAAGTTTTTAGCACGAAATTCACAGATTTCACGTCTGATTTCCATGAATAAAGTGGATGCTGAGTTGAATTAAAATCAGAAGTTCGTGGATAGATATTTTGTAGCATATAGGATAACTTTTTTCGATTAGTTTAGTTTTTTTTAATTTTTCGCTAGCATTTCTATCTTACTCGCTTCTTTCTCATCTTCCTTCATTTCCTACTCTTTCTCCCATTTCCCCTCTTACTTTTGGTGGAGAGTTAGTGGGAAGAATACTTCGAATATTCTTTCCAAAATATGGACATTGATATGTCCAAAGCTCCGCCAATTTATGTAGATGCATAACAATAATATTATCTATTTTATCTATAGTTATTACAAATTGTTTTTTTTTTCATATTATATACAGCTCAATAATTATTTTCTTAGTCTATATTATGTAAATTCATCTATAATTTTGCTGTATTGTAAGCTCTTGTATATAAGTGTATAAGCCAATATATATTGTAATCTACAATAATAAAGTACTCAATCAATCAATCAATCTTCTCCTCCTCTTCTTCCTTCTCTTCCTCCTATTCCAGCTCTTTTCCCTCTTCGTGAAGAGAATAATAATGGGGAGAATATAAGACATACTTTATAAATAGAAATACAATCTCAGTGCCCTTTTTGAATTATTATATAATAATTCGTGATAAAATAATTCAAAAAGGGTAGGCTACTGAGATTTGTATTTCTATCTATATTACAAGTAGCCCTAAATAGAAAAGATACGACATACTTTATTCTTCTCCTATAGTGAGGTCCACGTTATAATGGCAGTGGAGGAAGATAGCAGAACAATGTTGCCGATCCTGTCGTGTCAATGCCTTCTATAGATTGTAGCTGATACAGGTTTATTGATGTAATATTAACTGTTCATTCTCGTTTAAGATAATCAATTATATTCTATTCTATTTCTAAAGGTGCATACAGATATACGCGCCGCGAACATGAGCAATTCACTCTTAATCAGCTGATGTCAAGCTTTTTATAACTGTATCTCACCGTTTCTGTAAAAATACAGATATAGTCAGCTGATTAAAAGTGAATTGCTCATGTTCGCGGCGCGTATATCTGTACGCACCTTAAGCAAGAAATCATATTTTTCAATAATTTCATAATTAAGATTGAATATTTTGTTAATTAGTTATCAATTCTATATTAAAAGACAATCTTAAAACAGAGCAAAGTGAGAAAGAGATAGCTATCCGCTTTGTTGAATCATAGACAAGGATAGCAACACCGATGTTAATCAAATATTCCCATTATAACGTGGACCACACTATGGAATGAACGGTTATCAGTACAAACTCTGCCAATTTATTCATTCAATAATGATACGATATATAGATGATGTTGTCAACAATATAATATACAGAATGACACTGAATAATGGGAACTTTTAAAAACGCCATAAAACATTAGTGGGAAGGGCAAAAATGATTTTATTCAAACTAATGTGAAGTTCAAGATTTGCCATTTGAGAATTATTAATAACATCTATCACTTTTTGACAATTACTTCTTTAAGATGGCTTCCTCCTGCACGAATACACTCTTGAAATCTGTGTTGAGATACCCGAACGATTGCTGCAACATTTCAGCCGGGATATTGTTAATTTCATTTTGAATTGTCTGTTAAGATTCAACCACAGTTATTGGTCAAGTTGTGAAAACGTTTGATTTGAGATAGCTCCACAAACAGAAAATCGCATGGGACCAGGAAACTCAGATGTTGCAGCGATTAATGAGGAATCGTCAACACAGATTTCAAGAGTGTATGCGTTCAGGAGGAAGCCATCTTGAAGAAGTAATTTTTAAAAATTGATAGATGTTATTAATAACTAGCTTACCCGGCGATCCTCTTACTGTCAGAAAGTCAATGTATCTCATGTCACACTTGACTTTATTTAGTGAATCGTGAAATTTATCTGACAATCAATATTTTTATTTACATCTCAATAAGGACTTTCTCTGTGCTTAAAACTACCGTTTTAAAACCAGTAAACAATTTTATCACAGAGTGACGTGTTTATTACAGCTGGTAAGTTTAGATTTCATATTATCACAACATGATCTTGAATCATGATGATCTTCCCGTTCTACGTTAGCCGCTCGGCCGACAATTTCAAAAACATAGGTCTGTAAAATGGATCAATATATAATTATTATTAGCCTTTCTATTTAAATGTCTGGTCAGAAACCAACCCCAATATTTACACAACATATTCCCAAAGTTTCTTGCCGTTCTGTCGAGTAGTTTTCGAGTCTATAGGGAACAAACAAACTAACAATCAAACAAACATACTAGCACACAAACAGACATTCATTTATATATTTGTACTAGCCGTCAGGCTCGCTTCGCTCGCCATATCCGTCTAGCCAGGTGGCTCCGCCCCCTGGACCCCCGGCTGGATCGTCCAAGAAGGAGATCGCTTCGCTCGCCTGCATTTTCCATTTGAGCATTTTTATCATATATTAGGACGATCCAGTCGGGGGTCCAGACTAAACGTCTGGCTAAACGGATATGGCGAGCGAAGCGAGCCTGACTGCTAAAAATATAATATTCCCAGGAATAGCTCTGATTGAAGTAGCAGTGCCCAATCAATTTTTCTGCGATAAATGCATTTCAATCTTCAACTTGGTGCCAACCTAACAAAGTCAACTCAACTTGGGCCAACCTGACAAAATTATTAATTTAGTTACCAGTTAACAACTGTATCAAAGAGGTACTCTCTCTAGATTATAGTTCTATATCAACATATGGTATGAGGAGTGGCCGTAGTCGAGTGAATCAGATGCTGGCTTTATGATTCAGAGGCCCGGGTTCAAATCCCGGCCCGGGCAAGATATTTATCTCGGGCCACTCCCGTGGTTCGGATGGACACGTTAAGCCGTCGGTCCCGCCTGCCTAAAAAGCAGTCGTTAGGTCATGTCAGAGGCCCTGAAATTGATCAGCTGCGACCTGAAAACTCTGACACCAGACCTGAGCCAGCCAGGTCACTCGATATTATTATTATTATTATTATTATAACATATTGTATGAACACTTTTCAATTATAATTAAGAGAATAAGAAGAATATACATGCTAAAAGACGAAATTTAAACCCTTAAAAACCACCCTTAGAGATAAAATATTGCCAAAAGATTTCTTAGTGCGCCTCTAAAGGGCCAACTGAACATACCTACCAAATTTGAACGTTTTTGGTCCGGTAGATTTTTAGTTCTGCGAGTGAGTGAGTAAATCAGTCAGTCAGTGAGTGCCATTTCGCTTTTATAGATAGAAGATTCTCAAATGGTAAGTCATGAACTTCATATTAGTTTAAATAAAATCTTTTTCCCTTAAAAATTTTTCCCTTCCCACTAATGTTTTATGGCGTTTTTAAAAGTTCCGGTATACTGTGTCACTCTGTATCTTATCCTTGTCCTTCTTCTCCCTCTCTTCCTCCTCCTCTTCCTCCTCCCCCTTCTCATCCTACTCCTCCTCCTCCGCCATCTAGATCTCCTCCTACAACTTCATCTCCTCTTCAGAGCCACCATTCCACCTCAATTCTAAAACAATACAATAGCTACAACTGACCACCCCTTAACCGCAAATTAAACTAAACCCAGGTGTGCTTGTGACGTGGCCAGTAAACTCTTGATTCGTCGGCCAGCTTTAATCCGAGATCAAAAGTTATCCCAACTTTAACCGGAGATCAAAAGTCCGTTTAATAATTTGACGGTCAGACTGACCGATGCGGATTGCTGTGAATTCCCCCTTCAATTATTATAATAATGTTCAGTGAGGTGAACCACGCTGCAGAATCCGAAACTCAAATTCAATTGCAGTCATTGTTTCGAGAAACGGGGTTTAATGAACTGTGGTTTGTGCACAGAAATACATAGCAACCTACTTAATTGAACTAGCGTAGCGAGTTCTTAGTTTAGTCTCGAGGATTTCTGCGTTTGTATGTTGGATGATAACTATTATTGACCGAGCGAAGTGAGGTCTAAGATTCAAGTCGACGGTTTGGCATTTATCTTAATGTTTATATGTTTATATGCTGCGCATTTACGGCGAAACGCGGTAATAGATTTTCATGAAATTTGACAGGTATGTTCCTTTCTAAATTGCGCGTGTACGTATATTACAAGGTTTTTGGAAATTTCACATTTCAAGGATAATACAAAAGGAAAAAGGAGCCTCCTTCATACGCCAATATTAGAGTAAAAATCAGACTATAGAATTATTCATCTTAAATCAGCTGTCGAGTTGATTATAAATTGCATGCCATGACGCATGCAATTCAATATCTCAATGTAACTTGGTAAAAAATCATTTGCTGTGTAGACAACAAATTGCATGCCTCATTGAATGAAATTTTTATGCACTATTGAATGAACAGACTATTGATTGCTTGCAATAACGCATGCAATTAATAACTAAAATAACATAGTATTGTCTCTCGAACTTCCTCTGCTTTGAACTCGGGCTGTCCTGTTGCCAGTATGTCTTGAAGGAGATTAGTTTTTGATGTTTGCATTTTTGATACACCAACCCCAACAGCCATTAGCAGTTTTCACATCGATATCTCGCCGACATGACATAGAGACAGGATTTACTCTGATGGACAGTATAAGAGGAGAATACAGTTTATAACTGCGCGAGGTCTACTGTACACTGAACTACTAGTTATAGAAGCAATATAGAGGTACTAGCCGGTAACCTGTGCTCCGCAATAGTCTATTTAAAAACTTGACAAACTGAAAACTTGACTTACTGGAATTTTGAAGAATTTGAAACAGGCCTATAACCATCCTCGGTAAGAATCTAATATCGGGGACCGAGCTTCGCTCTGGGATACAAAAGCATAAAAAATGTATTACGAAAGAAGAAATTATAATAACATTCATACAGATATGCTCTATCTAATCACAGTAAATTGAGATTAATTCCCAGAGGAATGCAAAAATTTCCCTCACAAAGGCCCAGTTGCACAAAAGCGGTTAAATTTTAATCCTGATTAACTTCACGTGATCCAAATCAGAGTAGACCATTTCAAAAAGATGGATCTACTGGAATTAATCAAGATTGAAAATAACCCGGCTTTTTTGCAACCGACACTAAGTACCTGATTGAATGATTACAAAAGTTCAACAGCTGAGTCATAATTTTGACACAGTCCACCACACATGAACTCGCTCACTCTCTTCCATCACCGATGGAACAGACGACGAAATAATTATTATCAGCTGTTTTTCCAAGGATGGATGATAATTATCCTTTTAATGTCCTTCAGCGAGTTTTTCCAGGGATGAGATTTAGTGCAATGGAATCTTTATATTATAAGCCTACTATGTTCTGAATTTCGTGAGAATCGTTAGAGCCGTTTTCGAGATCCGGTGAAATACAAACATAGAAACATCTAAACATATGAACATATAAACAGAAGATGGTCGTTTAAAATAAGATATGCAAAATTTCAAGTTAATCAGCTGAGTAATTGAGACGTGATGATGCGTCATTCATGAATTACTATTTCATATCCCGTAAGTGTATGAGCCACTTCTTTTCATCATTAAATTATAGAATAGATTAATTCGAGTGAATTCATTTCCCAGGCTACTCAACAGTACAACAATAATAATACTTTTCTCTCCTCATTTTTCCTCTCCCTATCATTTTAATAATTTACTTATTGTATAAATGAATAAAGAATATTGATGATAAAGAATACTCTGAATTAGACAAGTTGTTCAGATTTGGACAAAATATCCGTTTTGCCAGATAGTGCGAAATTTCAATCTCTCCATGCAAGCTCCATGACAATATTGTATTCAACTTGACAACCCTGCATCAACTATGTTGTTAATTTCAATAATTATTATAACCTGTCATATGGGCTTACATAAAAATAAATAAATTTCACACAATTTGGAACACAGATATTCTACCCATACCTGAAAATGATTTATTCTGAATATCTCTTATTCTGAGTATAGTTGATGCTAAAAAAAATAATACTGCTAAACTAAACTATATCAATATAGCACTTAAACATACTATCCGATGGTCAATTAATAGTCGATTAGATTGATAGTATAGTCGATTCTTGAAAGAAAATACTACTAAACTATACTATACCAACACTATACAACATACTATCCGATGAAACATTAATATGGACTTGTACAGCAGTACTATATAATAGATTCTTACAATAAGTACATCATCAAAATGATAGGGAGTGGAAAAATAAGGTAACCTTGTGCAATTCCTCTCCCAAATTTAGATAAGGTTACACATTGTCCGAAATAGGTTAAGTCGTGTAGTTGTTCACTTCACTAAATTTTTAGTCCTTAATTATTTTCACAATGTAGGATTTTAAATTTAGATGTTCCAAAACCAAACATAGGAAACATATTTCACATTATTATAATATAAAGTACATTACTTTGACTTCGGAACATATTCCTGGTTTTGCTTCGACGAGTGAGGAACAGCATAGAGAAAAGATATGGTAATAGCTTCCCTATGATAACAGCATCTAAGTTCTAAGTAAAATGTACAAGCCCTGACTAAGTTTTGACATTGAGAATAGGGTGACATGTTGTGCCATGTATCATGATAAATTCTGAAACTTACACTGACTTCATCACATATATATATACACACAGACACACACACACACACACATGCAAGCTGAGAGAATATTTTGATTTACTATCAAAAACTGGAAAGCATTTGACGATTATCCCATAGCAGTGGGTGGGAAACAGCTGTTTAGTAGAGTGCTTTTATCCTACATGAAAGAAGAAGAATGAGGAGGAGGAGGGGAATAAGAAGGAGGAGAAGAAGAAGAAGAAGAAGAAGAAGAAGAAGAAGGAGGAGGAGGAGGAGGAGAAGGAGGAGGAGAAGGAGGAGGAGGAGGAGGAGTAGAAGGAGGAGAAAAAGAAGAAGAAGGAAAAGTTGCCAGTTTGAAGAATGTTGCCAGATTGTTCTTCAACAATAAAAAATATAACTAAATTATTTCTGAATTACAGAAATCTATTATTGTATCTTTGAAAAATATATTCTTTTGGTGGATGAAATATAATTATTGTTGATCATTTTTTACAAGAATGAACATTCAATATTACATCTGATATACCAGTATCAGGTATCCTCTACAGAAGGCAGTGGCAAGGCAGAGAATCAGCAACGCTGTTCCCGTATCTTTCACCACTGCTATCAAGCGTGGACCTCAGTACAGCACGTGTGAACAATCTATATATATATAAAAGCGAAATGGCACTCACTCACTGACTGACTCACTCACTCACTCACTCGCAGAACTAAAAATCTACCGGCCCAAAAACGTTCAAATTTGGTAGGTATGTTCAGTTGGCCCTTTAGAGGCGCACTAAGAAATCTTTTGGCAATATTTTAACTCTAAGGGTGGTTTTTAAGGGTTTAAAGTTCGTCTTTTAGCATGTATATTCTTCTTATTCCAATCTCTTAATTATAATTGAAAAATGTCCATACCATATGTTAATATAGAACTATAATCTAGAGATAGTACCTCTTCGAAACAGTTGTTAACTGGTAACTAAATTAATAATTTTGTCAGGTTGGCATTAAGTTGAGTTGACTTTGTTAGGTTGACACCAAGTTGAAGATTGAAATGCATTTATCGCAGAAAAATTGATTGGGCACTGCTACTTCAATCAGAGCTATTCCTGGGAATATTATATCGGATAGACGGATATGGCGAGCGAAGCGAGCCTGTTTTTTTACGGGGTTCAGGGGGCGGAGCCTCCTGGCTAGACGGATATGGCGAGCGAAGAGAGCCTGACGGCTAGTATAATATATATGATATTAACTCATTTAGCAGACTCACGTCACGTCATATAGCGTCGCGTTGCATCTCTATTTGCTACAAGACTTAAGGTTCAATGGAATAAACACTCTACAGTTATAAAACAAAATACGTGCAAGTATTCATTTCAGGAAAACATGAATTTCTCCAAAATAATTATAATAACATGATAAATAATAACGGAGCACCTTAATTAATTAGAAGAAGCCAGTCGCCATTTAGTGCCGAGCACAGTAATTATACTAATTGAAAACCCTGCACTGCTGCTGCACTAGCTTATCTGGCTATGGACTGGCGACTGCTTGCTTCTTCACATCACACTATATTCGCTTTCATTCTGGAAAGGGTGGGAGTAGGAGGAGAAGAAGAAGAAAAAGAAGAAGAAAGAGACAGGAGAAAAAGAATAAGAAGAAGAGGAAGAACAAAAAGAAGACAGGATGAGAAGAAGAATAAGAAGAAGGAGAAGAAGAAGAAGAAAACAGAAGAAGAATAATAAGAAGAAGGAGAGGAAGAGGAAGAAGAAAAAGGAGAAGAAGAAGAAGAAGAAGAAAGGAGTAGAAGAAGAAGAAAGGAGAAGAAGAAGAAGAAGGGAAGAAGAAGAAAGGAGTAGAAGAAGTAGTAGAAAAGAAGAAGAAGAATAAGAAGTAGTAGAAAAGAAGAAGAAGAAGAAGAAGAAGAAGAAGACAGGAGAAGAAGAAGATGGAGAAGAAGAAAGGAGTAGAAGAAGAAGAAGAAGAAGAGGAAGAAGAAGAAAAAAACGATAGGATAATAAGGGGCTCGTAGAGGAGAGGGAGAGAAGGAAAAGAAGGAGGAGGAGGAGGAGGGGAATGAGAAGGAGGAGGAGAAGGAAATGGTGGATCATGAGAAGGGGTAGGAGGAGGTGGTGATGGAGAAGCACTATACGGTTTTATTTAGAAGAAGATGGGATGATGAGAAGAATAATGAGAGGTATTTGAGGGGTGGATAGAGGGGAGTGGAGGACGAGGAGGAGGAGAAGTCGGCGCAGGAAGGATAGTAGGAGAAGGAGGAGGAGCAGAATAATTAGAAGGAGTAGGAGGAGAAGATAGTGGAGAAGGGAGAGGTCGAAATTATGAAATTGAGAACGTGAGGAAGATAAGGGTTAAGTAGAGGAGAGGAGTATGAGGAGGAGGAAGAGGAGAAGGAGATGGTGGAGCAGGAGGTGGATTAGGAGGAGGATGAGAAGGGGAGGAGGAGAAGGGATAAGAGGATGAAGAGGAGTAGGATGAGGAGGAGGGAGAGGAGAATGAGTAAGAGTTGTAGTTCGAGAAGAAGGAGCTGAAGAAGGAGGAGGAGGAGTAGGATGAGGAGTAGGAGAAGGAGTAGAAGGAGTAGGATGGGGAGGAAGAGGAGGAGGTTGTGGAGCAGAAGGAGGATGATATGGAGTAGTAGGAGGAGAGACGGTGGGAGAATATAAAATTATGAAAGCGAAATAATAAACATAGAGACATGATGGATAATACTTGATAACCCTGTATATTAGACTGCTTTGCAGCCAGTATTCATCTTGTCATCTTGTTACTTGGCCAATTCATCTCTCCCCTCTCTTTTCTTCCTACTTCTTCTTCTATTTCTCCCTTTTTTATATGTTTCTTCTTCTTCTACTACTTCTTCTTAGTCACCATCTATCCTTATTCATGCTGTGTGTATTTTACTTGGAGTTCCTTCTATTGGTCCCCGCTTGTTTTTTTATTATTCTGTTTCTTTATCTTTTTCCTTTCTTTTTAACTCCTCTCACTTTTAATCCTTGTTCTTCATTGAGAATAATATTATTATAGAAACCTACAAAACTATTATCCTATAAAACTATACTGATCCTGTAAACCTATTGTACACTTTATAGTAAACCTATTGTAAACCTATATAATAGTGGGTTCATATCCAAACTTATTATATTATTTTCGCCAACCTGCTCAGAAAGCAGCTGTTTTCCAGTCCCTACGTAGATCTGAAAGACCTTGTTTGCAGACGACTCTCGTTGACTTCAGAAAAGGGTCTCTTTCCGGCCTAGACCGGAAAACGTACCCTTTCTAGCCGCTAACATGGAAGTCCGTAGTTAATAAGTCATCCGCTAGATCGAGCGAGTGTCCACTTTCTTCATCAAAGTTGCCATGATTTCAGTTCGAGTTTCGAATCAAACTAATTCAGTATTCGCTTCGCAACCATTTTTATTCAATTGTTTATTGTTGATTAGCGCATTCCGAATTTTCAAAAATGCTTGAAGATGACGATGCCCATGATATTCCAACTGAAACTTGAAAAGAATCTGAAATCCTGACTGCTAATCTTCTACCACTAGAATCAAGAGACGATAACAAGTATTCTTTATTTTGTATTCTTTATTTATTTTGTCAGCAATACCTGTTGTGTGGCGAAAAATAGCGTTCGCACCACCGGCAAAAATTTTTTTCTGGCACTCAGTCTTTTCTAGTCCTCGGCCTACGGCCTCGGACTTGAAAACCGATTTCGAGCCGGAAAAATCTCATTTTCTGCTCTAGGTGCGAAATATACTATATCCTATAAAACTATACTGATCCTGTAAAACTATTGTGCATAAAGTAGGTTCATATCCAAACTTAGGTACTATTTTTGGTCCATAGCCTCCATTTACTTTCTGTCTCCCTCATTTTCATCTCTGTTCTTCTTTTCAATTGAGCTGATTAGTTCTCATTCTCCAAATATCGGGTTCTTTTATATTATATGATATTATACACTTTTTTATAATATTATTATATATAGAAGAAGAGGAAAGAGGAAAATAAAATAATTAAGTGCATTTGGTAGGAGGAATTTCTGAACCAAATTTTATAACAAAATAACACTCACTAATCACTTAAAACTGTGAAAATCAGAGATGAGAGAGAAAATTTGGCAAAATAGTAGGAGAAAAATGAGTGAGCAAGAGAAAAATCAGACGAAGCAGGGGAAGAAGGGAAAAGAAGAAGGAAGAGAAAAAGAAGAGGAGAATAAGATCTAAGGTAAGATAATATCATTTCGGTGATAAGATAAGAGAGTTTCTAAGGTGATGACTAAGTGAAAAAGTGTGAGACCTTGAAAGAGAAATTCATATTTTTACTCTCTCACTCTCTCTCTCTCTCTCTCATTCTCTTTGCCCTCTTTCTTTCTCCATTTACTCTCTCATCTATTCTCTTTTTTCTCCTCCATCTTTACCTTATTACAAAACCACTTTCAGCCCTTAGAAACGTTTCGACAAGGCGTCTTGGTATTTTTTCTCCCTGGCTCTTTCTCACGCTCTCTCTCTCTCTCCCTCTCTTCCCCAGACCCTACTCCCACAGCGTTGTTATAATTTCTACTTTACCGCTTTTTATTAACCCAATTTTGTCAGCAGAAAACCCCTCTTCTCTATGTTGTTCCTCCTTCTTATTCTTCTATCTCTCACTTCTCCTTCTCCTTCTCCTTCTCCTTCTTCTTCTTCCTCTTCTTCTTCTTCTTCTTTTTCTTCCAATTGTTCTTCTTCTTCCCCTTCTTCCAGCAATCTACATCTGACAATAATTCTTCCTTCTCTCTTTCTTTTTCTTCTCCTTCTTCTGCTTCTTGTTCTTTTCTTTTTTTCTTCTTCTTCCTCTTCCGTGTCCTCATCTCCTTCTCCTTCTCCTTCTCCTTCTTCCTCTTCTTCGTTTTCTTCCAATTGTACTTCTTCTTCCCCTACTCCTTCTTCCAGCAATCTACATCCTGACAATTCTTCTTCCTCCTCTCTTTCTTTTTCTTCTTCTTCTGTTTTTCTCTCCCTCTTCATCCACCTCCTCCTCCTTCTCCTTTTTCTTCTTCTTCTTCTTCCTGTTCTTCTTCCTACTTCTTTAATTCTCATCTTCCACTCTGTTATCCACCTAATCCTCTCCTACTCTCTCTGTTATGTCGAGTGAGTAAACGTGTGTCAGTTCGGCTCCGTCTTCTAACAGATATTTCGTAGGGTCATACAGTTCAATTCACTTCAAATTATACATCTAGTTATTCAGTTTCTCGAGCTTAATTCAATAGTGAAATTATATTTTTGATTAACTCACACTCTTTTTATTTATCTTGAAAAAACATTCCTAAATCTTCAGTTCACCTTCTCGCCTATAAAAGTGTAAATCCACCTAACGGTACACGATGGTTCGACCGAATAGAGGCACACCGAAGAATGAGGTCAATGCTCCGAAGCCAGCTATTTCTGGAGCATTGTCCGAAGAGACCCTCCTCATTATTCGACAGCAAATCGAAGAGTCTGTCCACAGTGCTGTATCAATGGCTGTGAAATCTATTTTCGAGGAACTTCAGGCATTGAAGGAGGAGAACAAACAGCTGCACGATAGAATTCGTGAGCTGGAAGTGTCTTGTCACCTGAAGGTCGACGACCTCGAGCAATATGGGCGCCGACATTCTATACGTATTTTTGGGATCCCGGAGAGTGACAAAGAAGACACGGACCTGCTGGCGCTCGATGTCTTTAACAAGAAGCTGAACGTGCCCGTGACTTTGGCGGATGTCAACCGCTCGCATCGCGTTGGAAGGCGTCAACCACCTCAACAAGGGCAAGCTAAACCCAAGGACCGACCCATCATAGTTCGACTCTGCAGCTACCGGACCAGGAAGATGATCTTCGACGCTAAGAGGAAGCTGAAGGGTTCCGGCGTCACCATTCGCGAGGATCTGACTGCGGAGCGCCTCAAGATCCTCAACGCTGCGGCCGACCGTCATGGGCATAGGAATGTCTGGTCATCGGACGGGAGGATCAAGATCTCTATCGGCGAGGGAGGATCCAAGAGGGTCCACACAGTCGAGAGGATGACCGACCTTCAAAAAATAAAGGTAAATTAAATCATTTCAGGATTCGATTACTAAGGTGCCCTTCACTACAAAAATAGGAAATTCGTATTAAAACATTTTACAATAGATATACCTTGGCATTTTTCATGAGCTGGCTTTCTGTTCTATAAATGAATCTTTCCACTGCTATTTATGATTATGTATGAGGCAATTATTTCAAACTAAGGAGATCCACATTTGTTAATACTGATTAATAATTTATCTTGATATTAATTCCCAAAACTACGTTCAATGCATCAACCACTATACTCCAGAGGGTACTTAGAGAATCATTATCTCTATTCTTACTAATAATTATTACATCTCTTACCAAAATTATTTCCATAATTAATAATTTTCGAAATGCTGAATTTCAAATAAATTGGATGATTAACATACGTTATAGATATGGATGTAATCTATAGGTAAAGATAGTAATCTCTTCTATATTAGGTGTACATAATGATATCTCCTACTGTTGCCGCAGCTCGAGCAATAGAAGCAAATGTGTGAAGAATTATTGATAGAACGAAGGGGTGGGTAGTCTGTTCATATGCTTATATAGGGGCTGTGTTTCATTTAATGTTATCTTAGACATTCATCACTAAAATATTACAGTTCTCAATTTACTACTTTTATTGTTATTGCAACTCCCAATAGTTAATTATACTTCTAATACTATATAATATTTTTCACACTTCACCGTTCAATCCTATTAAAACTCATCTAAAATAATCTAGCACTTTCTCCATCGTCTCCTCTACTTCTTATTTTTCTTTCTAATTTCTCTTCTTGATCTTATATTTATAATGATTACTTGAATATTGTTGTTTGCGATGATGATTATTATTCTTTCTATTCTTCTTCTTCTTCTTCGTCTTCTTCTTCTTCTTCTTCTTCTTCTTCTTCTTCTTCTTCTTCTTCTTCTTCTTCTTCTTCTTCTTCTTCTCTTCTTCTCTTTCTTTTCTTTTCTTCTTCTTTTCTTCTTCTTCTTCTCTCCTTGATTAATTCAGATCACAATACGATGTTCTTTTTCTTATTCTATAGTTCAGTTTCATAAGTTCTTCTCAATTTGTGCACATTCCTTCTTTCTCTTCTTTTCTTCCCCATTGTTATCATTATTTTCCCTGTGATTTTTTCACTAGCTATCCAGCATGTTCAAATGTTTATTTCTCTTTCTATATCTATTTATCTTCCTACCTTTTCTCTTTCTATCTGATTACCTTCTACTAGTATCCATATATTATATTATAATATCCATATAATATTCGATTCTTTCCCACATTGAATCATACTATTCCTCTTCAATTTTATGGGGATATTATTCATTATCAGTTGTATTATGTATCTTTTCTCAATTGATAACTTTCTTCAAAGATTTTTCGTTTTTCTGCTGGCTTTTTCTTCTCTTTTTCAGTTTTTACTGGATCCCATTTCGCTCTATCTCCACTATGAACACGATCTTCCACTACTGGATTCCATCTCTCTCTATCTCCACTTGGACTCGATTTTCCACCACTGGATTCCATCTCTCTCTGTCTCCACTTGGACTCGATCTTCCACTACTGGATTCCTTCTCGCTTACCTCCACTTGGACCCGATTCTTCCACTACTGGATACCTACTCACTCTATCTCCACTTGGACCAGATCTCCCACTACCAGTTCTTCTTCAATCTTCGTCTTATTCACCATTAGGATTATTCATCACCGGAACTCCACACATCTACATCTTATTGTGTTTAGTGAATTTTGTTTTGAACTAGTGTTTTAAATAGTGAAGGGAGCCGAACTGTCAAGGCATGCTGAATGCACTCGAATCAAGAGACTTTTTCATTTAGGTTAAGTTTTATCAGTTTCATTCCCATTTTCCCCGTCATGTGTTGTTCTGAGGTCGGTTCACGATTGGTCTGCTGCTTCCATGATGCCTCTCACTGACACGTCAGCTCGCTCGCCCTCAAGTAGGTATGATTATTTCAATAATAGTAATAATGACGCAGGTATGTTTCTAGCAAATAAGCTCCACTCTTTCAAAAAACTTTTCAAGGCTGCTCACCTTAACGTACAATCCCTCAGTTGCCACATTGATGAACTCAGAGCAATCTTCCGTTTTCAGGACTTCAATATAATCGGAATTTCCGAATCATTTTTGAAGCCTAGTATTTCATCAAATTTTGTTGCATTGCCTGGATATAATCTTTTCCGGAATGATAGATTAAATAAAGCTTGTGGGGGTGTAGCAATTTATGTGAAAGAAGGTATCAAAACAAAAGTTTTAATCACATCTAAACAAGAGTATTGTTCCAGACCAGAGTTTATGCTACTTGAATTATCCTTATCTAGTACTGATAAATTACTCGTTGGTATCTGTTATCGCCCACCAAAAATAGGTCATTTCACAGATTTCGAAAGTGCCTTGCTTTCTCTTATGCCTTGTTATAACCGTATACTAGTTATGGGGGATATGAACACCGACTTGAACATGACAAATCGTAACTTTGACTACTTTCAACTGACTACAATTTTCCAATGCCTAAACATGACTATTTTACCTCTCGATCCAACTCATCATACTAATGAATCAGACACACTCATTGACCTTCTCATTGTTAGTGATCCCAATGAGGTTGTTCAAGCAGGCCAAATCTCAGTCCCAGCTATTTCTAGACATGATTTGATCTACTGTGTACTTTCCCATAAGATACCCAAGCCAGAACAGAAAATTATCACTTATAGAGACTTCAAAAACTTTGATGAAGCCGCCTTCCTGACTGATGTGGCTCAGACTCCATGGCATCAAATTGAAGCATTACCCTCAGTTGATGACATGGTCAAGACTTTCGAGAATTGGACTTTGACTTTGTATGACAAACATGCACCTTATGTGACAAGGAGGATTAATAGAAAACGACGAGTACCGTGGATGACTGAAGACATACTTAAGATGATGGGACGTAGAGACAAAGCACATAGAAAATTTAAAAAGACATTTGACTTGGACAGTTTGATAGAGTATAGGAGCCTTAGAAATAGGGTTAAACAGGAATTACGGAACTCAAAGATTAGGTACTTGAATTCGTTTATGACAAACAATAGACAAGACTCTAAATCACTTTGGCAGGGAATAAAAGAATTCGGGCTTGGCAAAGAGAAATCGAATCCACAAATTGACTTACCATTGAATAATATAAATGACCATTTCGTTTCACACTCTAACCAACGCGACGAAGTTGTCATTGCTAATCACATTGATGATCTTGAAGAGCAGGTTACAAACTTAGATTTACCAATCACTGATCAATTTCATTTCCATCCAATCTCAGAAGAAGACACTTTCAGAGCAATTCAACGTATTCATAGTAATGCTATGGGTGTAGACAAAATTCCTATTAAATTTATCAAGAAGATGTTATTTGCTGTTTTACCAACCATTACATACATTTTCAACAAGTCACTTGAAGAAGGCATTTTCCCTGAAAACTGGAAGTTTGCTCTGGTTCGCCCTCTAAATAAAGTTCCATCACCCAATAAAGTTGAGGATTTTAGACCAATCAGTATTTTACCTGCATTGTCCAAAGTGCTAGAAAGACTCATTCATGCTCAAGTTGTAAAATTTCTAGACAACAATAGTAAGCTTCATAACTTTCAATCAGGCTTTAGAAAATTCCATTCAACTGAGACAGCTCTGCTTCGTGTCACTGATGATATAAGGTTAGCTATGGACCAAAGAAAATGCACCATCCTCACCCTATTTGATTTTTCTAAAGCATTCGATACTGTTGATCATACAGTCCTTCTGAATAAGTTGGCTATTCTTGGTTTCAGTCACAACTCGTTAGTTTGGTTTAAATCCTATCTATTAGGTAGGAAACAATGTGTATCTGTCGGTGACAAAAAGTCAACTTGGAAAAACGTTATGCATGGAGTACCACAAGGTTCAATTTTAGGCCCTCTCCTCTTCACTTTGTATGCTAATGACCTTTCTTCCATTATCAAATTCTCCAGTTTCCATACTTATGCAGACGACCTTCAAATCTATTTAAGCTGTCCCATAACAAAAATTAATGAAACAGTTGGAATAATGAATCAGGATATCAATTCGATAGTGGAATGGACAAAGAAAAATGGCCTTAAGCTTAATCCCATCAAAACACAACCCATTATAATTGGATATTCTCGTCTTATAAACAATATTGACCTTGAATCGATTCACAAAATTAGTGTAGACGGTAATGACATTCCTTACTGTAGCTCAGTTAAAAATTTAGGCATTATTATGAATAATACTCTTGACTGGTCAGAACAAGTGAACAAAACTTGTAAAAAGGTATTCTCAGCCATGCATGCATTGAAGAAAATGCACGATATCCTCCCTAGAAACATTAAATTATTATTGGTTCAATCTCTCATCTTCCCACATTTAATGTATTGTAATTCTGTTCTTAACGATATGCAAGTCACTCTGAATGATAAACTACAGCGTTGCCAAAATTATTGTCTACGTTTCGTCTACTCTCTCCAACGCCATGATCATATCACCCCAGCCCACATTGCTAGTTCAACATTAAAGCTTCCCGATCAGAGGCTTTTTCGAATAGTCAAGCTTGTTAAAGATATCTTGATATACGGTAATCCGAACTATTTTAAAGATGATTTCAAATTTGTCTCTGAAGGTAGGAGGATAGATGCTTCACATACTAGAACCGGAGAAAGTACTTTAAGGATACCCAATCATCGAACTACTATTTTCACAAAATCCTTCTTAGTCAGTGCCTGTCGTGCATGGAATGCACTTCCTGTTTCTATCAGGTCCATCGAGAGCCGAGCGAGCTTCATCCTAACTTTAAAAAAACATCTTTTGGAACAAATGACTGAAACTGTCCGGCCCTAGAACGATCACATGACATCCATCCCCCACCCATCCCACAAATACGAACCTTTAAACCATGTTATAGAACGAATTGTATATATATATATATATTATATAAACTCATGTTATTTCAATTATCCACTGCATAATGCTGTATATTACTGAAGGTTCATAACCCTGATCTACTTTCAGCCTACTTCATTTTATTAATCAATTATTTGATCTTATCTACCTATATAATTATTTTACTCTATTAATTTTCTGTTTTTTTTCTCTTTAATATTCATATTGATTAAAACTTTTACAATATTTCCATTAATAAATAAATCCTTAGTTTAAATAACGAAATTAACGTTTTGGTAGAGAGTTAGTGGGGAGGATATTTTTAATATTCTTTCCGAAGAATGGACATTGATATGTCCAAAGCTCCGCCAATTTATGTAGATGCATAACAATATGATTATTATCTATAGTTATTATATTACAAACTGCTTTTTCATATCATATACAGTTCAATAATTATTTTCTTAGTCTATATTATGTAAATTCATCTATAATTTTGCTGTATTGTAAGCTATTGTATATAAGTGTATAAGCCAGTATATATTGTAATCTACATAAATAAAGTACTCAATCAAAATCAATCAATCAAACTCTCCTATGAAGTAATTTTCTCTGTAATTTTATTGTCCGGAAAAGGCTGTTAAATTGGCAAAATTCACGACCTTCCCAGCAAAATTACGTATAAAAACTGTTTTTATTAGAGTGTCACTTTTCTCTCTCCTTTTTCATTTCTTCCTTGCTCTCTTTTCCCGCTCTCTTCTCGTCTTTTTTTCCTTCCTCAAATATTCTAAGCATCAAACTAGTTCAGGTTTACAATATTAGGAGAGATATACTAAAAAAATTATGAGTTACGTGTTCATGTGAAGAAGATAGATATGATGATATCATTATTATGAAGTGATCCGTGGTCTTGTGGATAGAGTGCTTGCTTAGCAGCATAGAGATCCAGGGTTCAAACCCTCTCAATACCAAAAGTTTTTTAACCAGATCACTCCCGTGTTATCGGATGGGCAAGTTAAATAGTCGGTCCCGGCTGAAGTATGACAGTCGTAAGGCCCATTGACGGCTTAAATGATATATTCAGGCGGTGGGACCTTCCCGCAAGGGACTCCCCACCAACAAAAGCCATACGAATCTACTTTTTTTACTTTATTATTATTATTATCTAGTTCTTATTATTTGATTAATATTCGCATCCAGGAACAAGGTATCTTCAATCTATGACAATATCTGACTATATCTGATGTAACCATATCTTTTTGAATCCATGACATTCAGAAAAAATCTACTCTGCTACTACTGATACTCAATTTTTCATTCAAGAACAAATTTTTTTGCCTTAGGGTGATGCCCACTTGAGCTTGACGGCGAGAAATAAGATTAAATTCATGAAAAAAGCTCTCTGGTAAAATCACATACTGTACTTTTTATTACCTTCTTCTTATGTAAAGCAGCTCATGTTGAATCATTTCATAACATGTAATGAGCTTTCCTTCAAAGTTGCTAGGAAATTTTGTTTTGTTTATGTAAGAGATGTTACAGCCTGGAGAAGCTTAATTAATTTGTTCATTGTAACTATTGAGCTCAACTCACACTTACGCGACTCAGGTCGAGAAGAGACTCGACTCTAGTCGTGAGCATGTGTTTTCAAATGGTGACAGTCGCGGAGACTAGAATCGACTGGTCTGAGTGTCACCATTTGCAAACACATGCTCTAGACTAGAGTCGAGTCTCTTCTCGACCTGAGTCGTGTAAGTGAGAGTTGAGCCTTAAGGCCATTCCACACAGCACGTGGCGTGCGTAGCTGGACGTACGCCACGCCGGCCACGCTAGCCACATGCCAATTCACACCGCCACGACTGTTGCGATGCTATACCGGCCACGTTTCCCGTCAGTATACAGGAAGATGTCAACTCCGACGGTCCCGTGGTGTGAACCTGGATTTTATTGTGGCTTACCTTGGTTTGATGACTCCAGCAGCAGCAGTAGTAGTGATAATGAGCTGGTTTTATTGTATTCGGTGACAGCACGGGACCAGTGGGTACATCCAATCAATAAAAAAAGGAAGACCTATGGCGAATTCCATCATTTAATGCGCGACCTTGAGGCTGACAATGATAGTATACGTTCTATACGATAGTATACGTCTAGTATACGTTCTGCGCATGCTCGGACCAAAACGTGGCCGGACACGTTTGAAAAGATCGCTCAGAGAGCGAACGGTAACCACGCGTGGCTAGTATAGCAAGCGTTGCCGCGTGGCCGTGGCTGCTATGTGAATTGCTTCATTTGATTAGCTGGGAAGCAATGTTTTGAAAAGTAGCTAGCGTGCGTCCAGCCACGCACGCCACGTGCTGTGTGGAATGGCCTTTAAACTTTCACAAAATCAACTAATTATTTCTAGATTGTAACATCATTTGGACTAGTAGTTCTGTGAACAGTACACCTCGCGCAGTTATAACTACGTCCCAAACCATAAGCACATCCACACTCTTATTACTATCTATTTATTTGATCAGATCATGCTTACACAAGATTTAATTATCATATAACGCTTTCCGGAATTTTGCGCGAACCAGAAAACATCTATAGTGAGGTCAACTTTATAATGACAGTATTTGATCAACTTCGGTTTTGCTATCCTTGTCTATCATCCGACAAAGCCGGTTGTACTATCCTTTTCTAGGTCCACAACGATGTCAATTATGTTTTTGACAGTGTAGAGATATAATTAATTAATGCAGAGAATCGGCATCGCTATTCTTCTATCTTTATTCACTGCCATTATAACGTGGACCACACTATAGTCGCCCAGACGAGCAGTTATATTAGTTCTTCCTATTCAATAGTGCATAAAAATTGCATTCAATAAGGCATTAAAATGCAAAATTTCCAAAAACCTTGTATATACGTCGACGCGCAATTTGAAGAGGAACATACCTGTCAAATTCCATGAACATCTATTACCGCGTTTCGCCGTAAATGCGCAACATATAAACATATAAACATATAAACGTATAAACATATAAACATATAAACATATAAACATATAAACATATAAACATATAAACATATAAACATATAAACATATAAACATATAAACATATAAACATATAAACATATAAACATATAAACATATAAACATATAAACATATAAACATATAAACATATAAACATATAACATTTAAACATATAAACATATAAACATATAAACATATAAACATATAAACATATAAACATATAAACATATAAACATATAAACATATAAACATAAAACATATAAACATATAAACATATAAACATATAAACATATAAACATATAACATATAAACATATAAACATATAAACATATAAACATATAAACATATAAACATATAAACATATAAACATATAAACATATAACATATAAACATATAAACATATAAACATATAAACATATAAACATATAAACATATAAACATATAAACATATAAACATATAAACATATGAACATATAAACATATAAACATATAAACATTTGAACATTTAAACATTAAGAGAAATGCCAAACCGTCGACTTGAATCTTAGACCTCACTTCGCTCGGTCAATAAGTAATAACCTAATAATCTGTAGATTCCCAGTTCAACTCTCATCCTCCAAACCAATTCTCTACCAATTTTTATGAATATCTCTGACTTTTTCCTATAAATTTCCACTGATTTTCCCACTAATTTCCAGTTTTCCTTTGTGTTTTTTCAGTGGAAACCCATCACAACAGCGGTGGGAGAGTGTGCCGATTCCCAGCCTGGCTGACAACGCATCACCTCTGGCACACACTGGACTACTCTCGCAGTTACCACTTCTCCCCGCGTAACGGCACGTTACGCGTTACGTCACCCACGCACGTTACGGTGCTCAGGGCACAGTGTCATCACGTTACGCACGCCACTGACACGCAGGCATTACTCGTTACGCATCTCACTACTGGCTGGTGAGTAGACCTACAATGGAACATGTTAGATAGATTTAAATTCTAGATTTTTAGATTCATTTATTCATTTCGTATATTTTAGATTCATTCATTGAATAATAAACAATCTACAATGATAATATGTTATACTATTGAATTGAAATTTGTTGAATTTAGTTCCAAATTTTTACTTTCCTTGCCCTATTACCATAGGTAAGGAAAGTATTGCTTTCCAAAAAAAAATTGAGGTACCCTAATTTCATGTTTTCTATACGTTTCATGGTCCCCTGAGTCCAAAAACATGATTCTTGGGTGTTGGCCTTTATGTGTGTGTGTGTGTGTGTGTGTCTGTGAACACGATGACTCCATTCCTAATTAACCGATTGACTTGAAATTTTATACTTAAGGTATACCTTGAGGATATGGTCGGATACCATGAGGATCCGACAATAAGAAATTCAACTCAAAATGACGGATAATGGCTAAAAAACCATATTTTTCACGGTTTTCTCGAAAACGGCTCTAACGATTCTCTTCAAATTTATATCCTAGATAGCTATTTATAAGCCCTATCAACTGACATGAGTCTCATTTCTGGGAAAATTGCAGGAGCTCCGTAATATTCCTGAGAAGAATGAATTTTGTTAAATTTCTATCACGATTTTCTCAAAAATGACTTGACCGATTTTTTTCAAATTATTTCAATAGTTATTTATCAGCTCTATTAACTGGCATGGGTCTCCTCCCTGGGAAACTAACAGGGGGTCCACCCCATCCCTTGGAAGTTTACTTTGTAACCTCCTTCTCGTGCGTGAGGTAGGTAGGTAGAGCAGTATATTCAAAAGAACACAATCATGTCGATATTCTATTTGTAGAACAGCTGTTTTGACAGCTTTTAAAAAATCCCCAAATTTCATAATTCAAACAAAGGAAAATGTACTCTGAAAACAATAACAATAGTATAATCATAGTTTTAATTATTCAGCCGCCAATCGGCATAATGTTATTCCCCAAAATTATCCTCTTTTAAGAATGAGGCTTATAGATCAATGAGCAAGGAAAGTTGTGTGAATGTACCACACCAGATTTTTTTTAAATACTTATTGTGTAAGTGATTTGAATAAGTATTTTAGTTCAGCAGAACAACTTTCAATTGCATTACCTCAGTAAAAGTAAGACAATTGAGATGAGGTTCTTTCAGGTTAGACTCAGGTATTTGGGTATTTAGGCTTAGTATCAATTGAATATTATTTGTAACAAGAGCAATTACAACTGTTCTAGTGGAACAAAGATCATTAAAGTTAATAGACCCTCAGAAGTCGTCTCAATCCCTAAGTATTCTGCAATATGCAAGTACTTCTAAGTAATTGTGCTTAGTTTTGTACTTAGTTTTTATACTTGGTCTGTTCCGATTCCATTCCTTTCTAATTGGCAAATATTGCACTGCACTACTTGAGGCTGTTCAAAGGCTAAAAATAAGCTTTCTACTGGTGATTT
>NC_052516.1:8339149-8484149 GCF_014356525.2 Nilaparvata lugens | reverse complement strand
TGAAATCAACAGAGAACTATGATAGTCCAGTTTTTTTCAATTTCTTCATATAATCTGACTTGAATCTAACATATTCTAGTGATAGAAATAATCCTTGAGACTATGGCCATAGAGAAACGATAGCATAAGTAGATATCCCATGGTATAGGGCGTTTATGTCGCAACTTTTACTGTTATCTCAAGACGATAGTTCACGTAGTTCTTTCCCGTGAAGCTGTGTGACGCTGGTAGTCTCTCAAATTGTGCCGTTCATACACTCTCATCCCAAAAAAACAGTAAAAATTGACAATAATCGACAGTAATCGGCTTGAGATAACATTAAAAGTTGCGACATAAACGCCCTATACCATGGGATATCTACTTACGCTATTGTTTCTCTATGCTATGGCACATTAAGGAGAGTCAGAAGGGCCTATATCACCAATGTTAAATTAGCCAACTGCAATGTACCTTTTTGAGATTTCCACTGGAGATACACTCACAATTTTTTTAATGAAAGAATGCATCTTTATCTTCAATCTGATGGAAGGAATATTTACTCTGAAATCATTTTTTCTCTGAATACATTTTTGTTAGAAAAATTGCTTGCGATTCCTGAAATACTATATTTTCCATATAAATGTTCCTTTTTTCAGACTTCTGTTGAAGATAGAGATTTGAAATTTTGCAGACATGTACAATAGGCATTACTACTCTAAAAAGTGATGTAGGCGATTTATTATATTTTCAATAGTGACAGAGATATTGATGATAAATAGATTGAAATAATTGGAAAAAATACATTTTTCTAAAAAAATGTATCCAGAGAAAAAATGATTCCAGAGTAAATATTCCTTCCATCAGATTGAAGATAAAGATGCATTCTTTCATTAAAAAAAATTGTGAGTCTATCTCCAGTGGAAATCTCAAAAAGGTACATTGAAGTTGGCCAATTTAACATTGGTGGTATAGGCCCTTCCGACTCACAATAAATAAATATTCTTCAAATGTTATGATTTTATAATTAATTTTCAGTTTATCTCTTTGATTACACTTTCTGTGTTGATATTTGAAGGAGACATTGTGGTGGATATCCAAGTCCATTGGAAATGACTTGATATTGTCAAAACCACTAATTTATCAAAACAATTTGAGATACTGGTTTCGGTTGTTACCCCATTTTGAATATCTAGTAAACTGAAAGCTTAAACATTGAGCAGGAGAATACATCATAGTATGCATGAAGCCCAACAGTATAGGCCATCAGCTGTTGACTAATGAAAGTTGAGCTCTGCTCTCATTGGCCGAAGGTATACTTGGGCGTGTCTAGTCTCGGCCAATAACAGTGGAGCTCAACCCTCATTGGTCAACTGCTTGTGGGCAATCAAATTTTTGAAACTTTGACTCTGGCCCTACTACCCACCTAACAATGGTTTGATGATGCACAAGTCTCAGTCTCATTTGCTGCCTCAGAACATCCTCCTCATAGACCACTTCTTCTCCCAATTCCTCTTCCTCTCCCCACTCTTCCCCCTCCTCATCACTTTCAATGTTGAACAACTTCAGTTCAGTCAACACGTGATTGAAAGCCAGCAAAAGAAACCTGTACGAGGTATTTGTCCAGTATAGAGTAGACACAATGTAGGTCACCTCGAAAATGAGACAAATT
This sequence comes from Nilaparvata lugens, assembly GCF_014356525.2. Taxonomy (NCBI): domain Eukaryota; kingdom Metazoa; phylum Arthropoda; class Insecta; order Hemiptera; family Delphacidae; genus Nilaparvata; species Nilaparvata lugens. The sequence continues at coordinate 8,482,501 of NC_052516.1, read as the reverse complement.
ATGTATTTCATCAAACTTTTGAATACTTTTGAGGTTAGGCTGGATAGATATGGTATATACAGTATGAAAGGTAGCCTCAGATCCTCTAAAGTTTGTATATTTATGAAGTATAGCATCAAATTAATGAAAACAACAGATATGAATCCTAGATAGAAGTAGAGAACACTTCTTTTGATTGTTGTTATGTTGTTAAGAGCGTTCGTTGTCATCTGTTCTGCTAGCGCCATTTTGGATTTGTGTAGCTGTGGTGTTGGCACCCCTGCAATCTTTCCGGCGCCAAATTTGAATTGATCCAATTTTTGGCATCCAATATACTCGGAACGGATGAGTTTCAACATTTTTGTGTTGCGTTTGTGGGAGTTGACGTCAATGAATTCGAGGAACACACAGAGACAAAATGTGAGATTCTCCATGCCGACAATTTTCTCGTCGAAATCTGAGTGTGGCCACCTGACTGCCTGTACAACCATGTTTTGAATGATTAGATAGAGACCAACTGTCAGGGTCAAGATGCAGTATGGGTTGGCTGACTCTCTAGGCCAAAGACGGTAGGTTGCTATCCAGTTTTCCAGTTCCAGTAGTATTTTGCGAGTTTCTTCTTGAGCTTTTCCCTGGAAAAAAATAAATTTTCATTCAGAAAACCTAATGTAGATGGTTTAGTAACAAAAGAAAAAGGTTAAGATTGTACAAGTACTACACATGCACTTTCTGTCTTTCTTCTATAGTCCATAGAAAATCACTTCTGACTTGGAGGAAAATGCGTTGCAGAGAAATAGAGGGAGATCAGCCAATTACAGTGATTAATAGAGTCATAGCATAGAGAAACAATAGCATAAGTAGATATCCCATGGTATAGGGAGTTTATGTCGCAACTTTTACTGTTATCTCAAGTTTATAGTCCACGTAGTTCTTTCCTGTGAAGCTTTATGATGGGTGTAGTCTCTCATATTGTGCCATTCATACACTCTTACCCGGTCAAAACAGTAAAAATTGCGATATAAACGCCCTATACCATGGGATATCTACTTAACCTATTGTTTCTCTATATAGGGCCATGGGTAGAAATGCAGTTGCCAATTTGTCAGTAATCTGACTGCTTTCAGACAGGAAACTTCGCATGTGTAGCATTAGCACATGAACAGTCACTAGAAGTTTGAGAACGCTGGCCGCTTCAAAACGGCAACAACGCGCCTCTGTGTCCCTCCCGGTGTATGCTTTCTTTGCTGCGCATGTCCATCCCAAGTAAGAATTAATTCTGCACAGAGTATAGTTTGTTTTGTACTAGTCCGGCAGGGCAGCCAATCTCTTTAATAGCTGACCTTCTACTTTTGAACAAACTACAGTATACTACATTAGAGATTGTTATGGTATACGTCCCGTACATTTGCCTCCCTGACATTGAAACGGCATATAGGCAAGGTATGGTTCGCGGGGTGATATTCACGGCTTTGCAAAAACATCAGGCTTCAGAGACCCTAGATCCCTAGATAAAGGTAGCTCCCTACAGAGCTTCCTTGAAGAAAGCTCCCTACACACAGAGATTCTCCATGAATGAGAGAGTTGCAACGTATCACCAACAATGGAAAGAGCATGTTGAACGAATGTCAGCTGATAGGCTGTGTTGTGCTAAAAGGACGTAACTCCAAAAAGCTCCTTGTGTATCTTTTCGGATGCAACACATTGCTTTGAGTAGATACAAAAGAGCATCTGTTGCTCATGGAAAGATACATTAAAGCTCCTTGTGTATCTTTTCGGATGAAACACGTTGCTTTGAGAAGATAAAAAGAGCATCTGTTGCTCCGGAAAGATACGATTTCAAAAAGGTTCGATGTTTTTGAACGGGTAGTATTGTAGTCTGGTAGGTACTATACCGACTCACGTACATGTAAAATGAATATTGCTTGAGATTTGAATAAATTGAATAATCAAATAATTGGCCAAGGATGAGGTAGAGAGACAGCTAATCTGCGGGAGAAGGGTTGGAGATACGGGGAGGAGATGGACAGGATTTTGTGGAGGAGACGGCTGATGGAGGGAAATATCGATCATATATGATTTGGATAATGTTAGCCAAAGAAGGAGAAGATGAAGAAGAAGAAGAAGAAGAAGAAGAAAAGAAGAAGAAGAAGAAGAAGAAGAAGAAGAAAGAAGAAGAAGAAAGAAGAAGAAGAAGAAGAAGAAGAAGAAGAAGAAGAAGAAGAAGAAGAAGAAGAAGAAGAAGAAGAAGATGATGATGATGAAGAAGAAGAAGAAGAGAGAAGAAGAAGAAGAAGATGATGATGATGATGATGAAGAAGAAGAAGAAGAAGAAGAAGAAGAAGAAGAAGAAGAAGAAGAAGAAGAAGAAGAAATAAACAGATGGTGGAGAAAAATTGGATGGATAAGAAGATGTAGTAAGAATGGTGAAGAAGTAGAAAATGAAGGAGATGATTATGAAGAAAAAAAGAAGAGAAAGGAGAAGACGAAGAAGAAACAAACAGATGGTGGAGGAGACTTGGATGGATAAGAAGATGTAGTAGAAATGGTGAAGGAGAAGTAGAAAATGAAGGAGATGATTATGAAAATGGAAAAGAAGAAGAAGAAGAATATATAGAGATTAAATAGAAGACAATCCCTAATAGAATAATTAATTCAGGCTATTCGATATTATTCTAAAATCAAAATACTATAGGAGGAGCTAGTGCAGTCTCAAACTCTTCTTACTTTAATTAATTTTCAACTGAGATAAATAAATTTAATTTTCCACTAAGATTCTGTGGTCCATAATTGAGAAAGGATGGAATAAGGCTTTTATGTTGCAAATTTCAATGTTAACTCAAGCTGATAATACCAGTAGTTCTTTTTCGTGAAGCTATGTGATGCTGGTAGTCTCTCATATTGTGCCGTTCTTACACTCTCACCCCAACAAAACAGTAGTTATAATAGACAGTAGTCGACAGTAATCGGCTTGAGTTAACATAATATTATTGATCACTTTTGAACAACTAAATTACGACATAGCAGTAAGGTATTTATAAATAAAAGCTATTAGCTTCTACTCACATTAGTGGAGCGCTTTCGGACACTAGGCCCTTCATCAACACTCATGATTTAGTTGTTCAAGAGTGATTATTTAACAAGCAGTTCGTAATGGGATCAAACATTGAAGAATATTATTGACTCGAAATTCGGAACATAGTGTGATCAGTATTGTGAATAGACAGTAGTCGACAGTAATCGGCTTGAGTTAAGAAAATATTGACTTGAAATTTGGAACATAAACGACCTATACCATAGGATATCTCCTCAAACTATCTTTTCTCTATGATATCATCTACTTCCACAGCTTACCTTCATATCACTCAAATCCTTCACGAAACTTGATACTTCCCAAAACTTCAACTTCTTCTAAATCTAGAAGAATGTTTAGAACATACCCGTGATATTTTATAAGTTAGGATAAAAGAGACTATTAGAGCTACCAATTTCTCCACGACTGGAAGATATTCAGAAATTCAGATATTCACAAGTTGAGGATAACCCCAGACAGATAGAGACGTTTCGCAATGTAGGACTATTTAGAATACGCAGCGCAGTAAATAAATATGGTACATAAAATACTCAGTTCACAAAGCGCGCATAATCCAAGACAGATAGAGACGTTTTACGATGTAAGACTATTTGGAGTCCGCAGTGAATAAAAATGTAAAATACATATACTGATACGGGAATACTTAGTAAATAGATTTAAGAGTGGGATGGAAACGTTTGGACGTCACTCTTGCTCTTATGATAAATTGAGAAATCCTACAATCTTTGAGGTATTGAAGTCTGTATACTCAAACTACAGAGCAGATCAGTCTGAATACAAAGAGACTATAGAGCAGATCAGTCTGATACTGAGACTACAGAGCAGAGTGTACTTAAATGCAGTGAATAAAGAGAATAAAGGCGCTCTTCTTTCAACTTTCAGGTAGATAATACGTTTTACCGATCTCATCTATCACCCTGTCTCTTTAGAAATGATTCAGTTCTCACAAAAATCAAAATATTTCCATCGACATCAAAATCTTACCATGACAAATCACAGCTAACAATATTTAGAATCCTTTTTCTCCCAACAGCTAACAATTGCTTCAATAATTACAGTACAATTATGACTGCGAGCTAAATAATTACCGGGTTTTCTACAACCCTATCATCAAATCTCGACCTGACGGGTATTTTTGACCCCTTCAAATTAGCCTTGACGTGATGGGGTATTTTTGAACCCCAGTTTAAGGTCTCAGTATTTTTGACTTGATAAATCAGTGCTATGTAATAGATGGGGGGAAATTGCTGTTATTATTCTAGAAATCACCACCAGTATTATTGTAGAGGTGTTTCATTTAGATGGCAGGTTTTTGAAGGTCGTTTGGTGTCAATCATTTCAGTTTTTGACATTTATTATGATATTTTTTCTGTTGAGAGTTCACGGATTTTGTTTTGTCTTCTAATATAGGAACGGAGCTAGATCCTGTTCCGTGTGATATAGAGAGACATTCTTCATTTATGACCAGTGTGAAATTATTCATCCAATTCTAGTTTCCAAGTAAGAGATGGGTTACATTTCATTTAACATAAATCTTCTCTGAGGCTCCACATTCATGGATTTTCAGGAGAGATAAAAAAATGATTAAATATTCAGTTTATTTCGGCAGTACCGGTATCACGATATTTTTCAGCGTTACGGTAAGCACAAAAGATAAGTCTCGGATAACGATATTTATGTTAAAACTAGTTGGGCACAACTGGCCGAAATAGTTTACATCGAGGGTTTTAAAGAAAAAATCAATGGATTGCAACAATTTTATTTATATACTATGCACACATTTTAAAGCTGAAGATGAATAATTTTAATTTACAGTATTTCGACAAAATCTTGAATGCTATACTACATTGGAATTCAACTTATAATATTTTTCATCTTTCAGAACAAAACTAATCTAACTTAAGATTTGAGTGAAGGGGAATTAAGCTTAAACTTGAGCTAACTTAAGGTAGCCTGAACTTAAGTTAAACTTAGACAAATTAAATAAAATATCAAGAAAACTAAGCATTCTGATTGAGTAGCCTACTGCTATGACGCTAACTTCCAACTCCTTCAACTCTTTCAATTCTTTCAACTCTTTCAACTCTCTCAACTCATTCAACTCTTTCAAATCTCTCAACTCTTTCAACTCTTTCAGCTCTCTCAACTCTTTCAACTCTCTCAACTCTTTCAACTCTTTTAACTCATTCAACTCATCCAACTCTTTCAACTCTTTTAACTCGTCCAACTCTTTCAAAACTTTCAACTCTTTCAACTCGTTCAACTCTTTCAACTCTCTCAACTCATTCAACTCTTTCAACTCTTCCACCTCTCTCAACTCATTCAACTCTTCCAACTCTTTCAACTCTCTCAACTCATTCAACTCTTTCAACTCTCTCAACACTTCCAACTCTTTCTACTTGGCTTTGACAAGTTATCTTACTTATTACGTATTTCAATAGAATTAGATAAAATAAATACTCAAAACAAACATAAGTTCATAAGATGTGTAATAGGGAAGAGAAAAATGGATAAGATAAACTAGAAAGTACATTTTTTTTAGATTATAATAGTCCTATAACCTACTGTTACTATATTATAGATACTTATGATCTTGAAGATTAAAATAATTTGAAGGTAATTCATAAGTTATTTCAAGATAAATAATAATAATAATATATTATCTTTATTATCTTATACAGATGATGAGTAATGTATCTACTAAGTAGATCAGTCATAGATAAAAAGAATCATTTGCAATTGAATCTATGATAAATGATTGAGGAAATCTAACCAGATACAAACTACATCTGAGAAATCTTTATCTAGATAAGATAAGATAAAATATATTTTATTGTCAATAAACATATACAATGCAGTAATAGGCAAAAGTTACAATACATTAAGTATGTATCAAGGATTACATAAATAAATTATCATGGTAGGATATCCTGTGACAAAAACCAACTGAGTTCTTATCTATTGAAATATATTTATCACATGTATCTGCACTTATTCAATTAAAAATCTTTAAATAAACTGATGAAAAGATCTTTGAACCAATAATAGAATAAATTAAAGGGATAAGTATGATTAGAATAGCTAAATACTAAATAAATTCATATTGATAGGCAATATTTTGTGAGTCAAAGAATCACACAAAAGACGTGTAGAATTAAATAAGGAAACTAATAATAATAATAATATAATAATAATAATAATATAATAATAATAATAATAATAATAATAATAATAATAATAATAATAGTAATAATAATACTAATAATAATAATAATAATAATAATAATAATAATAATAATAATAGTAATAATAATACTAATAATAATAATAATAATAATATATTGGCCAATACAGGTTTGGGGTTCTCTAATACAGGTTTGGGGTTCTCTAATACAGGCTTGGGGTTCTCTAATACAGGTTTGGGGTTCTCTAATACAGGTTTACGATTTGGGTTCAGTTTTCCCAGGTTGAGAGTTTCTAGCATATCTAGGTGCATTTTTGGGGTTTCCAAGTGTTTTAGGGTTTCTAGCTCGATGTGATTTTCCAGCTGCTTTTGGCTTTCCGGCTGCTTTAGGTTTTCCAGCAGATTTAGGTTTTCCAGCTGACTTAGGTTTTCCTTCTGATTTAGATTTTTTTGCTGATTCAGATTTTTCAGCTGATTTGGGCTTCGTGAGATACTTCCACAATCTTTTGAATGAAAACTTTTTTCTACCTCGGGGAGCAGGACTGAAAAAGATAAAAAATGAATGAATAATAAATTCGTATTAAAAAGCACACAACTTGAATAGTTTATTTAGCAACAACTAAATCGGTTCCCCTCTTCATGTTGAAAGTAATATCAAAAAGTGAAATAAATCTAGTTAAAGTGAAATCTCCAGTTAAAGTGAAATCTCTATTAAAAATTGAATATCTAGTTGAAGTTAAATATCTAGTTGAAGTGAAATCTCTAGTTAAAGTTTAATATCTAGTTAAAGTTAAATATCTAGTCAAAGTGAAATATCTAGTTAAAGTGAAATCTCTAGTTAAAGTTAAATCTCTAGTTAAAGTTAAAAATCTAGTTAAAGTGAAATCTATAGTTGGAAGTGATATTTCGGGGATTATAGGGTGAATGGATCTTCAATCATTCAACTCTGATTATCTATTAATATCGGGACACCGAGCTTCGCTCGTTATTATTATTTATTAATAAACAGAACACAATTCTCTAAAATAATAGTTTTTTTATTTCACAGCTGGTTATACGTCTTCTTATGAATTTCGGGGATGCGATATTTTGATTTTTCACATACTCATTTTTTTACTATCTACAGCTGTTTCAGCCAAGGATGAATTATCCTTTTAATGTCGTTCAGCGAGTTTTCTCAATTATGAGACCTAGTGCAATTGAATCTTTATATCATAAACCTACTATGTTCCAAATTTCGTGAAAATCGTTAGAGCCGTTTTCGAGATCCGTTAAACATAAATAACCAGATATAAAAATAGCCAGATATGAAAATAACCAGATATAAAAATAACCAGATATATAAATACAAAAATTGCTTGCTTAATATAATAGGATATTCAATTTAAGGGTAGAGTACCCTCTTCCCACTTACCTGATTGATGGTAATTCTTCTGGTACGGGTTTTTGGCCGGGAACTGGGGTAATGCCAGGAACTAGTCTCTCTGCTAGATCTCCATCTGCAAAGTGGAATAATTACATTGAACTTTTTGTCAATGAGAAGTTTTAATGAACGCCTATATAGATTGTTTTTGTACTATAGTGAGGCCCACGTTATAATGTCAGTGAAGAAAGATAGCAGAACAACGTTGCCGAACCTCTGTCTTGTCAATGCCTTCCATAGACGGTACCTGGTACAGGTTTATTGATGCAATATCATCTGTTCATTCTCGTTTAAAATGATCAATTATATTATTAAGCATAATATTTATTTCATAATGAATTTTCATATTAAGATGAAATATTTTGTTAATTAATTATTAATTATACATTGTTAAAATACGATCTGGTAACAGAGCAAAGCGAGAAAGAGATAGCGCAATCCGCTTTGTTGAATGATAGACAAGGATGGCAATACCATTGCTGATCAAACACTGCCATTATAACGTGGACCTCACTATAATAGTAAAACGGCGTAAAACTGTTAACTTTGAAATTCTTCAAGAGAGCAATATTTTGAAGAATGGACTTATAAGAATAAATATGAATACAAAAATGTGGTGCAATTACAACCCTTTATCAATGACATCACAACTTTCTCATCAATAATTTTCTTTTATTGCAGATGATGCCCACATGAGCTTCTTGCTTGTGCGTGGGTGATGGTGAGTGCGTAGGTGAATTGAGATGATCAAACGTTCATGCCTTCGGAGGGATTCGAACCCACGAACCAGGAGGTGCCAGCAGACCGAAGTTTGTATTGCTCCTTTACCACTAGACCAGCCTGCTTGGATAATCTAGGAGATAAAGAAAAGAATAAAATTGGCTTATCCAAGTACGGGATAGGAAATTCACGAATAATGCATCATCACGTCTGAACTACTCAACTGATTAACTTGAAATTTTGCATATAAATACTATGTTTATTATGTTTATGTTTTTGAATGGACGGATTCAAGGATCCAAAGGTTCAAAGAACCCCACACGTCAACCGAAGCTTATTGTGTGTCCCAAGTATGTTAGTTGGGCAAACCGTTTCCTGTGTCCTTCACAAGGTCAAGGAGTTTTTTACTTTCCTTGCCCTACTACCATAGGTAAGGAAAGTATTGCTTTCCAAAAAAAATTAAGGTACCCCAATTTCAAGTTTTCTATACGTTTCAAGGTCCCCTGAGTCCAAAAACATGATTTTTGGGTATTGGTCTGTGTGTGTGTATGTGTGTGTGTGTGTGTGTATGTCTGTGAACACGATAACTCCATTCCTAATTAACCGATTGACTTGAAATTTTAAACTTAAGGTCCTTATACCCTGAGGACCCGACAATAAGAAATTCAATAAAATTCAATTCAAGATGGCGAAAAAAATGGCGGATAATTACTAAAAAACCAGGTTTTCCACGTTTTTCTCGAAAATGGCTCTAACGATTTTCTTCAAATTTATACCATGGATAGCTATTTATAAGCCCTATCAACTGGCATAAGTCCCATTTCAGGAGCTCCGTAATATTCTTGAGAAAAATGGCGGATAATGACTAAAAAGCCATGTTTTTCACGTTTTTCTCGAAAACGGCTACAACTATTTTCTTCAAATTTATACCATGGATAGCTATTTATAAGCCCTATCAACTGGCATGAGTCTCATTTCTGGGAAAATTTCAGGAGCTCCGTAATATTCTTGAGAAAAATGGCGGATAATGACTAAAAAGCCATGTTTTTCACGGTTTTCTCGAAAACGGCTCCAACGATTTTCTTCAAATTTATACCATGGATAGCTATTTATAAGCCCTATCAACTGACATAAGTCTTATCTATGTGAAAATTGCAGGAGCTCCGTAATATTCTTGAGAAAAATGACAGTTACTAAAAAAACATTTTTTTCACGATTTTCTCAAAAACGGCTGTAACGAATTTTTTGAAATCCATACCCTGTATAGTTATTTATTAGCTCTATCAACTGACATGAGTCTTTTTCCTGGGGTACTAATGAGGGGTCCACCCAATCCTTGAGAAATGGTCTTTGTAACCTCCTTCTCGTGCATGAGGTAGGTTGGTACACGGTTTTTACTTTTTCTTCTTCCATATACCGTGGGTAGGTAGAACAGTTTATAAAAGGAACACAGTCATAGTCAAGATATTTCATCTGTAGAACAGCTGTTTTGACGAATTTCAAAAAAAAAAAAATCATCGAATTTCACAATTTACATAATAAAGGAAAAAGTACTCTGAAAACAATTGTATATACACATATACAGTAGTCTGATCGTAGTTGCAAATATGCTGCCGTCAATCGTCATTATGTTATTCCCCTAAATTATTCTCGTTTGATAATGAGGCTTATAGTTCAATGAGCAAGGAAAGTTGTGTGAGTGTACCACACCAGATTTTTCCCTATACTAACATCTCATTCCCCACCTGGTTGCTTGCTGCTAAACAGAGTCCTACTACTAGCCCCTAGTCTTTCGCAATCCAGTATGATATGCTTGGCAGTCTTTTCAGACTGATCACAAAGCCTACACATCTGACTTCCATTCCTGAGTCCCATTGTGTGGAGATGTTTCCTGAAGTGGCCGTGACCAGTTATCAGGGCAATCACCTGCTTGTCCTGACCTCTACCCAGACTCACCAGCCAGCTGGTGAAGCGAGGTCTTGCGTCTGCCAGCAGCCTTTTGCCAAGTGCTTGACCAGGGTGACCTTGCCATTGCTGGTGGTGTAAATCCCTGGACCATTTACTTATTGTATGGAAGGCAGCTGTTTCGCTTTTGCCACAGCTTGGCTATGGACCAAAGAATGACATACTGGGGCCTCACTTAGCAAGCTCATCTGCACGTTCGTTACCTCCTATGCCTACATGGCCAGGTACCCAACCAAGATGCACAGATTGAATGAATAAGACTCAGAAATTGTCAAAAACCAATGGTTCTTGACAATTTCTTAGTCTTTTTCATTCAATATTAATAATTACCAAAATATCAACTTCTCAACTACACAAGAAGTGAAAGATGCACAGAGTTATGTGTTGCAAACTTGCTGAGAGTTTTGTGGATTCTATAGAGTCTAAATTTGCCGTTGATTGTTATAGGCCTATTTCAAATTCTTTAAGATTTCAGTTTGTCAAGTTTTCAATCAGACCCTTGCGGAGCACGGGTTACCTGCTAGTCATCAATAATTGAAACGAAATGAGAATTATCAAAACATAACTAGTTTCAACTCTTCGAAGCCATTTTCAAGTGTGAATGCTTCTTTAAAGTAAGTGGTCATCAATAATAATTGTATAAGGAACTCAACACAAAAAAGTATCTCATCCACAACCGAAATATCACTTTCAGAACAATACAGAACCTTAGAGAAACGATAGCATAAGTAGATATCCCATGGTATAGGGCGTTTATGTCGCAACTTTTACTGTTATCCCAAGCCGATAGTTCACGTAGTTCTTTCCTATGCAGCTGTGTGACGCTGGTAGTGTCTCAAATTGTGCCATTCATACACTATCACCCCAACAAAACAGTAAAAATTGTCAATAATCGACAGTAATAGGCTTGAGATAACAGTGAAAGTTGCGACATAAATTCTCTATACCATAGGATATCTACTTACCCTATTGTTTATCTATGATTATAGCCTACTAGGGCGTGTCTAGTCTCTGCCAATGACAGTGGAGCTCAACCCTCAAGAAACAAACCAATTAATTTCATTTCAATACAAAGTCCAATTTATTGAGTGTAAAAAGCTCATAAGAAAACTTTTTGACAATGCATGAATTTATAAAAAGTTACCATGCTAAAAGAGAATACTCATTTTTAGTGAAAATTTGTTTTCCACTTGAATTGCCCGCCCATATAGGGTCAAACTTTGTGGTTCCAATCATTTAAATTGATTTCAAATGTTCATCTGACAAGGAAGTATTTGGATTTAACAAACTTCATTTTTGAAAATGTTTGCTCACACTGTGAAGTTGTGGATTGTAAATCCTTCACAGATAATACGATGTTTCTGATATTTATAAGAGCAGTCTCTAAATTCCCTCTTTTGCGAATAAATTCACAAAAAATTAAGGCCGTCCGGCTCGCAAAATTACTGGGCTCAAACCTCAGCTCTAGCTCAGTGGTAGATACATGAATTTTACAAATATATATAATCACCATAAGGTTCAAGGACCGGTGATTGATAATTCTTACCGCTGCTTCTATGAAGTTCTTGAAGAATACCAATAAGGAAAGTAAAAGAATATTTGATGACTGATTATCAGTAACCATGTACCACTAGAGAATAATAAGGACCAATTATAGTGGTTTCTAGTTGATTCTTAAAACGCTTGCCGTGAATACAAGTATTCACCAATATATATCCTTCCAAAATTCCTTAGAACTTACAATGCCAGTTCTTGAAGCTCTCTGGATCCTTATATGATATAACTGGAACCTTATTAATATAATTTCTTAATATACTTGTTCTGGTAGATGAGATGAATATCATCAAAGGATGATAAATATTGAGTGCTCTGAATAAGATTAATATTACTTGATTCAATAATTTTAAGTGCTGCTAAATATTTGTTGGTATTAAAACAGCTCAAACTGTATATCACGAGATGAGTTAGGATATAATAAAAAAATTCTATGAGTTTGTATGCTGACATAAAACACAAAATATATTCCCATAAAAAAGATGTGCATAAAATATTCGATATATCTATAATTCACTTAAATAATCTATTTCTAAAATCTGAATAATTATCACGGGCTTTGCTAATATTCACAATAGTGAGTTTCAAATTCATAAATATATTATATTTAATACTGATACTTATACTTCCAATCAATACAAAATTCTGCAAACAAAAACCTGTTCGGTCTATAAGTTTGATATGATGTACTTTGTTCAATTAACAAAATTATAATCAATAAATTAATATTCAAACATGAGATCTCAGGGATTTATATGAATTCGGGCTGTGCATGGAAGTAAGCTTCCTACATATATTAAATAAATTTATAAAATGTTCTTATGAACTATGTGATATTATTCAACACGTGGTGACTTTTTTATTTAATTCAAGTTAATTTGAATAGCGCTTTTTTATTAATTCCCCCACTGTACGTAGACCTAAAACGAGCTCGTTTGACTTATCACTCACTGAACTGAAGTTCTTGATGGTCTCGTGGATTGAATTAATTATTTCCAATAATTAATTAGGTAGGCTCCTTTTCGTCACTGCTGGGCTAACGTGTGATCCAGATTCTTATAAGTTTCTTTCGAATTAAAGATATTTTTATGGGAATCGTTACAAATTACGAACTCTTTGACAGCACTGAGTTCACAGATAATTGAACATTTAATACAAATACTTTACATTGAAAAAGGGTTTGGCTTAATAGTTTTAAAATTTTAAAAAGAGGAAGAAAGAACCCTAAACTCCATGTGCATCCTCTCAGGTCGGGATCTTAAGCCAGAAGAAGGAGGTTTTCAGAAAAAATTGTCTCTTCCACGAATAATTCTGTAAGCTACTCTCTGATTGGCCTTCAATTTAATAAACTCAATACAATTGGTTGCCTTGGAAATCAGGGCTTCCTCGGCTTTATAATAGAAAAAATTAAATAAAAAAGAGTTTTTATACAAATGTATGGAGTGTTTATCTTAAATTGATTTCATAAATAAATCATAACATGCGATTTTAATACATTTAGTTTTTTATATATGAGTTTTGTATACTCTTGATTTATCATGCTTTTTTAGATTATAATAAATATTTATACAGAAATAATGGGTGTTCGTATTTCTACACATCGACTTCCTTTAGTATACATAATATATCCTTTATGAGTAAATTTTATATAATTCAACCTGTTATATGGGTTGATCAAATAATCAGCTGACTCGTTCAGTATTGATTCTAATAATTATCGATTTATCCAAGATCGACTAACTCTTTTCAAAATGTAAACAAATAATTCTAACCTCAATGTTCATGCATTTTATTTTTTATAATCCGCCAATAATAAGTAAGCCGCTTTATAATTTTTTGATCTTACCAATGGGTTCTCATAATTATTAAATCACAATTATACATGTTTTCCTATCGTTTTTGATAACGCTATTACTCCTAATCGTTAATGATACTTGATTTAAGTTGATTTATCCTTTGAGTAGGTCTAACCTTCTTTCCAATTTTATAGTGTCACAAAGTGAATTTTTGTGACGGATAGAGAGCCGTCGTCCAGCATAAAATTAGCGAAATTATTCTATTTTAGAATAGGAATAGGATCGTCTGCCAGATATATTTTGTTAGATTTGTAGTTGTGTATACATTATCACTATCGCCGTCAACCCCTTTAAATTAGCAGCATTCGTATCATCTAAACGATAAGCGGCTACCGAGTCGGGCCAGTATCGCTCTTCATGAAATTTCTGGAATAGAAATATTGTTTACCGGCCTGAATTAGTGTAGTAATTAGTATCAGTGTCGTCATTAGCTGCACCCTTATCATCAGCACTAGTGGATTCAAACCCTGTCACATGACTAGTGGCGTGATCGTCTTTTCAGACTCCCATTGGTCAGCAAGCCCCTTTTCCCCCGGCCTCCTAACTTTCAGCGACCCGGTGTGGCTTCAAGGAGACCTGGGAGAGAGTCAGTTGTTCGGTGGTTGAGCGTGAGATCGGGTCGCGAATCTCCTCTCCTTACGACGTTACCGACACTAATTATTATTCTATCTTGTGTTAACGTAGAATATTGTAGGTCGAGTTCCGAACAACTCGGAGTTAGAATTCCCTAGTGGGTTTTTCTTTCTTGTCAGCTATTTTTTCCCGAATTCGTATCACTGGGAGTGAACGAGTTATTCTTGGTTTTGAAACCTGTAAGGGATCTCAAGTTTGAGCTACAAACAGTTGAGTGGGGAAATTTAGCTAGGCTCTTAAGCAAATTATTTTTGAGGGCTTAATTCTTAAGTCTCGACTCTGTCGCTTCACGACGTTTAAGTTTAGTGCGGGAATTTGTTTGCTATTCTCCGTATTTAATTCTGCAGTGATTCAGGTAACTGTATGTTAGAACTGGTCACTTGTGTGCATTTCCTCTTCTGTAATAAGGTAATCTCAGTTTTTAGGGGTGTATTTTCCTTATTAATTTTCATACTATAGAGTGGCCCTGTATTTTAAATTCACTTAGCAGTTTCTGACTTGCTGTAATTCCAAGTAGGAAAAGCCCAATCCTTTTCCTAGAGAACTCAGGTGCAGCTTGAGCTCGTCCTCGTCGAAGTTTCTAGACTGCGACATCCTTTCTCTTTCTCTCTCTTAACTTTTCCTATTCTATAACCCTTCTAGCTCTCAGGTACAGCTTGAGGACTTCCTCGCCGAAGTTTCTAGACTGCGGCAACCTTTCTCTTTCTCTCTCTTCACTTTCCCTATTCTATAATCCTTCTAGCTCTCAGGTACAGCTTGAGAACGTCCTCGCCGAAGTCCCCAGACTGCGGCATCCTTTCTCTTCCTCTCTCTTAACTTTCCCTATTCTATAATCCTTCCTGCTCTCAGGTACAGCTTGAGAACGTCCTCGCCGAAGTCCCCAGACTGCGGCATCCTTCCTCTTACTTTCTCATCACTTTCCCTATTCTATAATCCTTCCTGCTCTCAGGTACAGCTTGAGAACGTCCTTGTCGGAGTCACAGACTGCGACGCTTCCCGCTCTCAGGTGCAGCTTGAGAACGTCCTTGTCGAAGTTACAGACTGCGACGCTTCCCACTCTCAGGTGCAGCTTGAGAACGTCCTTGTCGAAGTCACAGACTGCGACGCTTCCTGCTCTCAGGTACAGCTTGAGAACGTCCTTGTCGAAGTCACAGACTGCGACGCTTCCCGCTCTCAGGTGCAGCTTGAGAACGTCCTTGTCGAAGTCACAGACTGCGACGCTTCCTGCTCTCAGGTACAGCTTGAGAACGTCCTTGTCGAAGTCACAGACTGCGACGCTTCCTGCTCTCAGGTGCAGCTTGAGAACGTCCTTGTCGAAGTCACAGACTGCGACGCTTCCCACTCTCAGGTGCAGCTTGAGAACGTCCTTGTCGAAGTCACAGACTGCGACGCTTCCCACTCTCAGGTGCAGCTTGAGAACGTCCTTGTCGAAGTTACAGACTGCGACGCTTCCTGCTCTCAGGTACAGCTTGAGAACGTCCTCGCCGAAGTCCCCAGACTGCGGCATCCTTCCTCTTACTTTCTCTTCACCTTCCCTATTCTATAATCCTTCTAGCTCTCAGGTACAGCTTGAGAACGTCCTTGTCGAAGTCACAGACTGCGACGCTTCCCGCTCTCAGGTGCAGCTTGAGAACGTCCTTGTTGAAGTCACAGACTGCAACACTTCCTGCTCTCAGGTACAGCTTGAGAACGTCCTCGCCGAAGTCCCCAGACTGCGGCATCCTTCCTCTTACTTTCTCTTCACCTTCCCTATTCTATAATCCTTCTAGCTCTCAGGTACAGCTTGAGAACGTCCTTGTCGAAGTCACAGACTGCGACGCTTCCCGCTCTCAGGTGCAGCTTGAGAACGTCCTTGTTGAAGTCACAGACTGCAACACTTCCTGCTCTCAGGTACAACTTGAGAACGTCCTTGTCGAAGTTACAGACTGCGACGCTTCCCATTCTCAGGTGCAGCTTGAGAACGTCCTTGTTGAAGTCACAGACTGCAACGCTTTCTGCTCTCAGGTACAACTTGAGAACGTCCTTGTCGAAGTCACAGACTGCGACGCTTCCCACTCTCAGGTGCAGCTTGAGAACGTCCTTGTCGAAGTCACAGACTGCGACGCTTCCCGCTCTCAGGTACAGCTTGAGAACGTCCTCGCCGAAGTCCCCAGACTGCGGCATCCTTCCTCTTACTTTCTCTTCACCTTCCCTATTCTATAATCCTTCTAGCTCTCAGGTACAGCTTGAGAACGTCCTTGTCGAAGTCACAGACTGCGACGCTTCCCGCTCTCAGGTGCAGCTTGAGAACGTCCTTGTTGAAGTCACAGACTGCACACTTCCTGCTCTCAGGTACAACTTGAGAACGTCCTTGTCGAGTCACAGACTGCGACGCTTCCCATTCTCAGGTGCAGCTTGAGAACGTCCTTGTTGAAGTCACAGACTGCAACGCTTTCTGCTCTCAGGTACACTTGAGAACGTCCTTGTCGAAGTCACAGACTGCGACGCTTCCCACTCTCAGGTGCAGCTTGAGAACGTCCTTGTCGAAGTCACAGACTGCGACGCTTCCCGCTCTCAGGTACAGCTTGAGAACGTCCTTGTCGAAGTCACAGACTGCGACGCTTCCCGCTCTCAGGTACAGCTTGAGAACGTCCTTGTTGAAGTCACAGACTGCAACGCTTCCTGCTCTCAGGTACACTTGAGAACGTCCTTGTCGAAGTCACAGACTGCGACGCTTCCCACTCTCAGGTGCAGCTTGAGAACGTCCTTGTCGAAGTCACAGACTGCGACGCTTCCCGCTCTCAGGTACAGCTTGAGACGTCCTTGTTGAAGTCACAGACTGCAACGCTTCCTGCTCTCAGGTGCAGCTTGAGAACGTCCTTGTTGAAGTCACAGACTCCAACACTTCCTGCTCTCAGGTACAGCTTGAGAACGTCCTCGCCGAAGTCCCCAGACTGCGGCATCCTCTCTCTTCCTTCCTCTAAATTTTCCTACCCTGTATAGCACGAGATCTCAGTCACAGATTAGAGATCATCCCAGTCGCGGTTCTCAGACCAGCGAGAAGCTTGGGAGAATCCTTGTAAACCCTTCCCTATCCTCTCATAATAGTCGACATACTGACTATTAATTTAAAAGCGTTTCGGACGATTGAGAGTGATTCCCATACCCTTAAGGGCAGTTACAGATTGGCCCTTAATAACCGGCGCGCTGTCATCAGACTAGCGCGGAAATCCTATTTAGCAGTTTCAGAATTGCTGAAAATCCTTTCGCAGCTGCAGGCTCGCGATTCAGAAATCCGACACCCGAAACCTTTAGTTATCAAAAAATTGTAATTGATATACTGTATTTAGCTAGCAGGTTCAGCTTGCTGTGAACTATTTCGCGATTCACAGATCGCGAGTTATTGAACCAAACCCCATTAGTTACAGGAAGGAACAATCCTATTAACGAATCTCCATTTCCCAAGCCCGATAAAATATTCCCTATACCTCAAACTCGGTATACCATATCCTGTACCTTATACCTCTTACGCCCCTCCAATCATATTGATCTAATACCGGTGCGCAGATTCAGTCTGCACACCGACAGCCCGCAGTCTCAGATTGCGAAAACCGTAACAAAAATTCTATATCATTCCTTGTTAAACTCCATCCCGAGTTCCTCCACCTACAACCTTTATTCCGGGCTTGCAGGTACAGCTTTGCTCGCCGTCAACTCGCAGTTGGTTCAGATTGCGTACTACCTTTACAAATATAATTATTTGTGGGGATCTGATATCCGGATCCGTATCCTTGGTTAAGGTTACCTCAATTCTCCCTAACACCCAACCTGAATTCCAAGAGCCGAGGGCCGAATCGGCCAACAACGGCACGGGCACACACACTTCCCTTCAAATTAAATACCTCCCGCCAAAGACAGAGGGTAAAGAATCAGGACAGGGGGAGAAGTGTAGGTCCAGTATCTCCACCAGTCAATACGGTCACCGACCCCGACCCATACCCGGCTGTAGCTAGTCCGCGTCGTAGCAATACTTCGCAATTATTAGAAAACCTAGAGGGTGGAATAGGACATTCTAATAAAACTGACGTCTCCCAACGTGAGGCTAAGACGTCTGGCGCCCAAGTAGATCGTGAGCAAAGGTTAAGTAAACCCCAGTGCACGATGTCGGAACGGGGAGAGGAGTCTACACTCCAAGAGTACGAGGAGGACCAGGGAGATCACGAGACAGACACCACGGAGCGAGAAACCGACCCTCGAGTGTCGTGGGTGTACCGGCTGAGTAAGGAGGAAGCGGTCAGCTACCTGGAGAGTTTTGGCCTGTCGGCAGCGGGGACTCTGACGGAGCTGAGGAGGAGGATGGTTGAACACCATCGGTCCCGGACCGCTGCGACCTCTCAGACTCGCCGGGACGATGCTATCCCAGGCACAAGCCGTGTCTACTCCGAGCCGTCCCTCCACAACAGAGTGAATCGACCAACAGGTATAGAGACGGCACCACACCGCTCTTCAGGCACGTATAGTCAGGGCGCTGTATGTGATAAGGTAAGAAGTTGGAATTTACGTTTTGATGGTGTATCAGATGCTCCCAGTTTTATCGAGAGGCTCACTGAACTTCAGTGCGCATATGGGATATCTGGGGAACAATCTCTTATAGCCCTACCAGAGCTGATGGAGAGAGGGGCCCTACTCTGGATGCGGAATCGTCGCTCCCAGTGGAGGACGTGGGCTGACTTTGTAGAGGCGTTTAAACTCCGATACTATCCCCATACTTATAGTGACGATCTTGAAAGTCAAATCATTGCAAGGAAGCAGAGGGAGGGCGAACCGGCTGATGAGTATGCCGAAGCCCTACTCACTTTAATGAGGAGATTAGGAAGTTACGACGGGGATAGGATATATCAGAGGGTGTATCAGAATTTATTACCCAGATATAAGTTACATGTCCGAAGTGTAGGAGCCCAAAACATAGACCAACTGTTAGATATAACTAGGGAATATGAGGCAATCCGTGCTGAGGAAAAACACTCTAGGTTGTCCTCACGGAATACTAAAATCGAGGACAATAAACGGGGAGAAAATTCAGCTAAGGCAACTACTAAACCACGGGAGACTAAAGTGATAGAAGAGAGTAGTACTAGTCAGGGTCCTGTGTGCTGGAATTGTAAAAAGACAGGACATTGGAGGTCAACTTGCCCCGAGCTTTCTAAGTGTAAGGAATGTGGGAAAAATCATGATCAGTGTAACTGTAAGTCCCAGAGTAAAAGATCGTCGGGAAATTCAGTAATTCATTCAACAAAGATTTTAAGCCCCAGAACCGTGTCAGGAGATACACGGACTTTCATTGATGTGAGTTTGGCGAACCAGAAATTTGTCGCTTTGATTGATACAGGATCGGAAAAATCCTACATCAGTACACAAGTTCTGAGAGCATTAGAACGTGAGGGGTCAGTAAGGAAAGAGAACTGCACACATAAAGCGATACTCGCTGATGGGAAGTCTGCTCTCCTCTCGATAAAAGTTTTTACCCAATTGAAAATAGAAAATATTTCTGTTTCTTTCCAGGCTGTAGTGATGGAAGGCCTTAAGCCTGACGTGTTGCTGGGAGTGTCATTTATGATTCAGCATAATTTAACTATCAATATGAGGCATAATAGAGTAGAATGGGAACCAGAGATAGTGGGAGCTATACGTGGTAGTAAGAGTTCAGCGAATACTTCTAAGGTGTCGACTGTAGCTGCCGTTAGACCAAGTAGGGAGGTCGGAGATAACGGGGTGTACATGTACGTAGGAGTAGAGGGGGTGGACCTGAATGCCGCTATAGATACCTCATCTCAAAAGTCATACGTTTCTAGTGAGATCGCGAAACGTCTTAAGATAGAAGGAGAGACCACTTTACCGGTCACTGTATGTGGCAAGGAGTATAAGTGGCAAGTGTCAGTTGTCCCAGATATTGAACCTCGTATGATTTTGGGAGTGGAAAATCTGCGTAAGATGGGAGCTGTATTAGAAATGCAACCCCAGGGAGTCCGATTACGGAGTAGGGAAGGGGAAGGTAGGTTATCAGTTGTCTCTGAGCAGGAGAAATTCGATAATTTTCTGGAAGAAGAAATCCGGAAATTCTCTTCACTCCCAGGACGGACCCATATCTTGAAACATAAAATAAAACTCCAGGAAGGAGTTGAACCCTTCAGACTTCGTCCCTACCCCAGGAACCCTATCATGCAAAAAGTGATCGATGAGGAAGTCGATACAATGCTTGAACAGGGAGTCATAGAACCCAGCTGTAGCTCGTGGAGTTCTCCTATCGTATTAGTAAAAAAATCGAATGGGAAAATAAGGTTTTGTATTGATTTTCGTAAACTTAATTCTGTGACTCATAGAGATGCTTACCCCCTCCCAAATATGACTGGTATTTTAGACAGGCTTCGCGATGCTAAATATATATCTACTATTGATCTGAAGAGTGGTTATTGGCAAGTTCCGTTAGATGAGGAGAGTAAAGAATTGACTGCTTTCATAGTGCCGGGCAGAGGTCTATTTCAATTTAAAGTGATGCCTTTCGGCTTACACTCAGCTGGAGCTACCTTTCAACGTTTGCTAGATCAGGTGATAGGGCCTAAACTCGAACCGTATGCGTTCGCGTACTTAGACGATGTGGTGGTATTAGGAGAGACTCTTGAATCCCATAGAGAACATCTCGCAGAGGTTTTCCAGAGGTTGAGAGACGCAGGTCTAATTATAAATAAAGATAAGTGCAATTTTCTGAAATCTGAGCTGAAATACTTAGGTCATATTGTGACAGAGCAAGGCCTCCGTACCGACCCAGAAACGATTAGAGCTGTTAGAGATTTCCCTACCCCGCAGCGTGTTAAATCTCTCAGGAGCTTCCTAGGGTTAGCCTCCTGGTACCGTAGGTTCGTCCCTAATTTTTCAGAGCTAGCAAATCCGTTACATCGTTTGTTAAAGTTGAAGGTGAATTGGCAGTGGGGAGAAGAGGAGGAAACGGCATTTCAGAAAATCAAAGATGCTTTAACCTGTGCCCCAGTATTAACCTACCCTCATTTTGAGTTGCCCTTTGTGATTCAGACCGATGCCTCCGACGAAGGGTTGGGAGCTGTCTTGACTCAGGAGATTAATGGTGAGGAGAAAGTTATTGCTTATGCGAGTAGGGGTTTAAGAGGTCCCGAAGTCCGATATACCACAACCGAGAAAGAGTGTCTAGCTGTGATATATGCCCTGAGAAAATTTAAGTCATATGTGGAAGGTTACGAAATTACTGTGATTACCGACCATCAGTCCTTGAAGTGGTTGCATGCCATTCCCCATCCCACTGGTCGTTTAGCACGATGGGTAATGGAAATGCAACAATATAATCTGAAAATAAAATATAGGAAAGGGAAGTTCAACATAGTCCCAGATGTACTCTCACGCACCCCCTGTAAGGAGGAGCTCACTTCGGGAGAAACGAACTCTGAGGGCGGGGCGGCCCCTATCGCTATTGGTCGAGAGAACGACGATAGCTGGGTAAAGAAAATTAAATCATTACTGATTGCAGACCCCGAGAAATTCCCCGACTATACAGTTAGAAATGGGTTGTTGTATAGACATATTTGGCCTAGGAGGCGGCTCCAGGAAGAGCAGAGTGCTGAGGGGTGGAAGCTTTGTGTCCCAGTGAGCTGTCGCTCTGAAGTTTTACAACAAAATCATAATGCTCCTACCGCGGGTCACTTTGGCATATATCGTACATATGACAAGATAGCGCGCCTATATTATTGGCCTGGATTGTTTAATGATGTTGCCACCTATGTACGGAGGTGTGATGACTGCATTAAGATTAAGGTAGAACAGAGGACCCCATATGGTCGCATGAAAAATCCCCGTAAATTGTTTCACCCTTGGGAGACTGTCAGTACTGACTTAGTCGGCCCGTTACCCCGTTCCAAGTTAGGACACCGTTACATAGTCGTGTTTCAAGATCAGTTCACTAAGTGGACGGAAGTGGCCGCCCTATCTAAGGCAGATAGCGCAGGAGTCACGAAAGCTTTCCGTGAATTGATTGTCACACGGTATGGAGCACCTAGGATGCTCATTTGTGACAATGGAACCCAATACACTAGCAAGTATTTTCGCTCGTATTGTGAGGATAATGGCGTGAATGTGTTTTTCACCCCCCCATATTCTCCTAGTTGTAATCCTACTGAAAGAGTGAACCGTGTACTCAAAACTATGATACAAATCTTTGTAGGAGAGAACCACTCGGATTGGGACCGATATTTAAGAGAATTTTGTTTTGCGATGAATACAACTATTCATCAAGGCACCCAATATACTCCAGCTTATCTCAACTTCGGTAGGGAATTGAGGGCTCCAGGTGAGTCCGCATTCGAGTCTCAAGACGATCCACGTACGCAGGGTTTTGAAAGTAGTCAGGCCACGCTACAGAAAAATATTAAGGTATTAATTCAAACCAGGAAAATTGTAGTGGATAATTTGGATAAAGCATATAGGGATGCTAGCCGTTATTATAATCTTCGGAGGCGAGATGTTAAGTTATCCCCAGGTCAGTTGATATATAAGAGAGAACATTATTTATCTTCGGGAGTTGACCAGTTCGCCGCGAAACTCGCTCCAAAGTTCTCAGGCCCCTGGGAGGTGGTTGAGATATTGAGTCCTACAGTAGTGAAGGTTAAAGTAGCAGAGAATAAATCTGTGACTGTTCATGTGAAAGACATTAAGTTGTTACCCCCATGTGTAGAGGAGGAGGAGGGAGAATCTAGCTCTGAAGAACAGGCGAACGCAAATTGCGTTGGTGGAGTGAAGTGCGGGTTGCCTATACTAACCTTAGACGGCGCAAGGTGCGGGGGCAGCACTTTATTCAACTAGTTATTACGTTTCCCGTTAGATGCCGCGACAGGGTTGATTCACTGGTTTCTTACTCCTTCTCTCGTTGTCGCATCGCATAAGACATTCGAACCTTTTCTTTCAGGATATTTTTGTTATCTGTTTATTGTAGGGTTGCTTTTATCGCGTTCCCGATAATGATAATCTTGTCTTTCTACACTGTCGTTACCTGAATATTTTTGTATAAACCCATCTAGTCGTCTTTCTATTGCTTCAGTAGTGCTTCGACTCTCTTAGCAGTATGGCGCCTCGTCTTGGTCTACTTGATCGCTTTTTATCCATCGCTGAAATGCGTTCACGTAATGTGAAAAGTAGGGAGGATGTGGTATGGTTGTAGCCGGTATTCCCGACGTCGCCTTGTACGTTCAACGCCAATCCCCCCCCCCTCCTTAGTAGGAGTGGGGTGTCACAAAGTGAATTTTTGTGACGGATAGAGAGCCGTCGTCCAGCATAAAATTAGCGAAATTATTCTATTTTAGAATAGGAATAGGATCGTCTGCCAGATATATTTTGTTAGATTTGTAGTTGTGTATACATTATCACTATCGCCGTCAACCCCTTTAAATTAGCAGCATTCGTATCATCTAAACGATAAGCGGCTACCGAGTCGGGCCAGTATCGCTCTTCATGAAATTTCTGGAATAGAAATATTGTTTACCGGCCTGAATTAGTGTAGTAATTAGTATCAGTGTCGTCATTAGCTGCACCCTTATCATCAGCACTAGTGGATTCAAACCCTGTCACATGACTAGTGGCGTGATCGTCTTTTCAGACTCCCATTGGTCAGCAAGCCCCTTTTCCCCCGGCCTCCTAACTTTCAGCGACCCGGTGTGGCTTCAAGGAGACCTGGGAGAGAGTCAGTTGTTCGGTGGTTGAGCGTGAGATCGGGTCGCGAATCTCCTCTCCTTACGACGTTACCGACACTAATTATTATTCTATCTTGTGTTAACGTAGAATATTGTAGGTCGAGTTCCGAACAACTCGGAGTTAGAATTCCCTAGTGGGTTTTTCTTTCTTGTCAGCTATTTTTTCCCGAATTCGTATCACTGGGAGTGAACGAGTTATTCTTGGTTTTGAAACCTGTAAGGGATCTCAAGTTTGAGCTACAAACAGTTGAGTGGGGAAATTTAGCTAGGCTCTTAAGCAAATTATTTTTGAGGGCTTAATTCTTAAGTCTCGACTCTGTCGCTTCACGACGTTTAAGTTTAGTGCGGGAATTTGTTTGCTATTCTCCGTATTTAATTCTGCAGTGATTCAGGTAACTGTATGTTAGAACTGGTCACTTGTGTGCATTTCCTCTTCTGTAATAAGGTAATCTCAGTTTTTAGGGGTGTATTTTCCTTATTAATTTTCATACTATAGAGTGGCCCTGTATTTTAAATTCACTTAGCAGTTTCTGACTTGCTGTAATTCCAAGTAGGAAAAGCCCAATCCTTTTCCTAGAGAACTCAGGTGCAGCTTGAGCTCGTCCTCGTCGAAGTTTCTAGACTGCGACATCCTTTCTCTTTCTCTCTCTTAACTTTTCCTATTCTATAACCCTTCTAGCTCTCAGGTACAGCTTGAGGACTTCCTCGCCGAAGTCACAGACTGCGACGCTTCCGCTCTCAGGTGCAGCTTGAGAACGTCCTTGTTGAAGTCACAGACTGCAACACTTCCTGCTCTCAGGTACAACTTGAGAACGTCCTTGTCGAAGTTACAGACTGCGACGCTTCCCATTCTCAGGTGCAGCTTGAGAACGTCCTTGTTGAAGTCACAGACTGCAACGCTTTCTGCTCTCAGGTACAACTTGAGAACGTCCTTGTCGAAGTCACAGACTGCGACGCTTCCCACTCTCAGGTGCAGCTTGAGAACGTCCTTGTCGAAGTCACAGACTGCGACGCTTCCCGCTCTCAGGTACAGCTTGAGAACGTCCTTGTCGAAGTCACAGACTGCGACGCTTCCCGCTCTCAGGTACAGCTTGAGAACGTCCTTGTTGAAGTCACAGACTGCAACGCTTCCTGCTCTCAGGTACAACTTGAGAACGTCCTTGTCGAAGTCACAGACTGCGACGCTTCCCGCTCTCAGGTGCAGCTTGAGAACGTCCTTGTCGAAGTCACAGACTGCGACGCTTCCCGCTCTCAGGTACAGCTTGAGAACGTCCTTGTTGAAGTCACAGACTGCAACGCTTCCTGCTCTCAGGTGCAGCTTGAGAACGTCCTTGTTGAAGTCACAGACTCCAACACTTCCTGCTCTCAGGTACAGCTTGAGAACGTCCTCGCCGAAGTCCCCAGACTGCGGCATCCTCTCTCTTCCTTCCTCTAAATTTTCCTACCCTGTATAGCACGAGATCTCAGTCACAGATTAGAGATCGTCCCAGTCGCGGTTCTCAGACCAGCGAGAAGCTTGGGAGAATCCTTGTAAACCCTTCCCTATCCTCTCATAATAGTCGACATACTGACTATTAATTTAAAAGCGTTTCGGACGATTGAGAGTGATTCCCATACCCTTAAGGGCAGTTACAGATTGGCCCTTAATAACCGACGCGCTGTCATCAGACTAGCGCAGAAATCCTATTTAGCAGTTTCAGAATTGCTGAAAATCCTTTCGCAGCTGCAGGCTCGCGATTCAGAAATCCGACACCCGAAACCTCATCCATTGAGCTTTAGTTATCATAAAATTGTAATTGATGTACTGTATTTAGCTAGCAGGTTCAGCTTGCTGAGAACTATATCGCGATTCACAGATCGCGAGTTATTGAACCAAACCCCATTAGTTACAGGAAGGAACAATCCTATTAACGAATCTCCATTTCCCAAGCCCGATAAAATATTCCCTATACCTCAAACTCGGTATACCATATCCTGTACCTTATACCTCTTACGCCCCTCCAATCATATTGATCTAATACCGGGTGCGCAGATTCAGTCTGCACACCGACAGCCCGCAGTCTCAGATTGCGAAAACCGTAACAAAAATTCTATATCATTCCTTGTTAAACTCCATCCCGAGTTCCTCCACCTACAACCTTTATTCCGGGCTTGCAGGTACAGCTTTGCTCGCCGTCAACTCGCAGTTGGTTCAGATTGCGTACTACCTTTACAAATATAATTATTTGTGGGGATCTGATATCCGGATCCGTATCCTTGGTTAAGGTTACCTCAATTCTCCCTATCACCCAACCTGAATTCCAAGAGCCGAGGGCCGAATCGGCCAACAACGGCACGGGCACACACACTTCCCTTCAAATTAAATACCTCCCGCCAAAGACAGAGGGTAAAGAATCAGGACAGGGGGAGAAGTGTAGGTCCAGTATCTCCACCAGTCAATACGGTCACCGACCCCGACCCATACCCGGCTGTAGCTAGTCCGCGTCGTAGCAATACTTCGCAATTATTAGAAAACCTAGAGGGTGGAATAGGACATTCTAATAAAAGTTCTATTACATTTCATTGGTTCATTTTAAAATATTTGGTGGTTTTAAATTACCACGTGACAACACTTGTAGGTAGATCCAAGAAGAGAAAACATAGCTCGAGCATGGTTTTTTAATATTTTCTAAGTCTTTCTCTGGAAGAGAACTTAAAAATGGAAGTAGGTTACCTTCTTTGAAGCGTTCAAACAGGGACATGTATAGTCCGTGCAGACCATTTGCTAATATCTTACAATGATTGATCACTGCTTGTTTACAGCTAATTTTAAACTTATTAATAAATGGAGTGGCAAGTAAGAGAAGAGTACTGAACTCACAGTGGTTGTTGTCAAAAATGTATATAAATATATATTTTTAAAAATCTGTTGCAATAACTCTCGGCGGGCCGGACAAAATCCATCCGCGGGCCGGATGTGGCCCGTGGGCCGTAAGTTGGAGAGCCCTGCCCTATACCATGGGATATCTACTTACGCTATTGTTCCTCTATGACAGAACACAGTTGAAAACACTAATTGGAATTCAGTTGAAAAACACAGTTAATAAGAAAACAATAATTTAGTTGAAATTCAAATAAATCCTTACCAACTCTGAGAACTTTTGAGATTAATATATCCATGTACACAGTTTCCACTACTTTCTCAATTACTTTCTTGGTTTTTCCCTCGTTACTCGTTTCAGTTACTTCTATTACTATGCTATCCGTGTATCTTACAGCAAAAACTGCCGCCTTCGGTTTATAAACTGTTCTCAGTCTCAGAAATTCAACCTGAAAAATCATCATTGAAATCGATCAATAATCTACGTTTGAATTGGTTCTTCATTCCAAAATTATTTTCGAGATAACATATTTATTTTATTTATTCATATTGCTTTTATCGGCAGAGATATCCTTTTGGATGTTCTACCTTGCCGTATTACCCAATGTCATCCTATACTATTAAACGAGCAACTTCTGTTTATATGTTCAGATGTTTAGATGTTTATATGTTTGTATTTCACCGGATCTCGAAAACGGCTCTAACGATTCTCACGAAATTCAGAACATAGTAGGTTCATAATATAAATATTCCATTGCACTGGGTCTCATCCCTCGGAAAACTCGCTGAAGGACATTAAAAGGATAATTATTATTCATCCTTGGAAAAACTGCTGATAATAATAAATTATTTCGTCGTCTGTTGGTGATGGAAGTGAGTGAGCGAGTTCATGTGTGTGGGACTGTGTCAAAATTATGACTCAGCTGTTGAACTTTTGTAATCAGGTACTTAGTGCCGGTTTCAAAAAAGTCGGGTTATTTTCAATCCTGATCAATTCCAGTAGATCCATCTTTTTGAAATGGTCTTCTCTGATTTGGTTCACGTGAAGTTAATCAGGATAAAAATTTAACCTTCTTATGTGCAACTGGGCCCTTGTGAGGGAATTTTTCGCATTCATCTGGGAATTAATCTCAATTTACTGTGATTAGGATAGAACATTTCTGGATTAATGTTATTATAATTACTACTTTCGTAATAAATTGTTTATGCTTTTGTACTCCAGAGCGAAGCTCGGTCCCCGATATTTTCCTATAAACACTCAAGTTTATAGGTTATATATTGGGTTTCTTCATGTTTTCTCACTAAAAATTTACACTTTTACTTCCTGAGTTTCTATTTGATAAGTCTAAAATCAAGATAACTTATTCCTAAACACAAATTCATTTTGAAGAGCATAGAAATATAAAATTTTGATGATAGTATTGAAAGATGAAAATTCTAATTTTCCCTCTATATTTATATTGAGATCAGAGATTACCGGTAAGAATTATTGATCTTGAGAGTAGTTTAGTTTCAAAAACTGTGAAGGAAATTG
This sequence comes from Nilaparvata lugens, assembly GCF_014356525.2. Classification (NCBI taxonomy): domain Eukaryota; kingdom Metazoa; phylum Arthropoda; class Insecta; order Hemiptera; family Delphacidae; genus Nilaparvata; species Nilaparvata lugens. The sequence continues at coordinate 8,453,956 of NC_052516.1, read as the reverse complement.
ATTCCCGATAATGGAAGGATATCAAAGGTGATGAAACATTCTAAATTCAAACTGTCTTATTATTTTAGGAGCAATAATTTCTGTGTTGAAACAAAACACGTAAGACTCATTTTCAGAGAAATATTCATTTTATTTCGAAAAGCTTCCACATCGTTATTGTGAGGTCCACGTTATCATATAATGGAGAAAGATGGGAGAAGAGCGTGTTGTCAATTTACCACCTAGCCACTGCCTTCTATAGAGAAAGGCTGATATCAGTATATATGATGTAATATTAACTGTTCATTCTTATTTAAAATATCAGTTATATTTTATTTGTCATGAAAAAAATTTGTTTCAATGAATTGATTTTTATAATTGAGATTGAATAATATTTTTGACCGAGCGAAGTGAGGTCTAAGGTTCAAGTCGACGGTTTTGCATTTATCTTTTTATGTTTATATGTATTGTAACATATTTAATTTGGATTGATTAAAAAGAATCCCTAGCTAAAATATCTATAGGTCTAAGTAAAGTAACTGGCTAATATCGCCAAAGAGATAACATAAAGATTAGATAATATCAGATTGTCCTGGCTAAACTGTACAACAGCCTAAGAGGAATTGAAATAATTTTTTGCTAATATATAATATTGTATAAAGTATTGAGAGTTGAGGTTAGGCATAAACATTCAGTGATCGGCGACCTAACGATCGACCGAGCCATGCAACGTAGAATCTGACCAAACACCTTGGCAGAAATTTATTGTGGCAAAACGGTATGCAATTTGAGGAACAAAAGGTCTCACGTGGCTAATTATTATGATGCATGGAACAAATAATAACATATAGAAAATTAACTAGCATGTAGAGAGCATATTTTAAAAACCCAATAAAAATAATTAAATGTATCCAGGAAATAGGAGGTTACCAGGCGCATGAATATTGAAATAATTTGCATGCACCAATCACATAATGGCAATTGATAGGCGGCAATAGTATGCCGATTCAAAAATATTTGTATATATTTCTACAAATAAATAGAATTTGTATAAAATTGTTGTATAGTCTATGTTTTGGATATGGCCCGAAGGCAAAGAAATTATTAAACATACAACATAAGTAATAATTTAATATTTTAGTACGGTCTATTTGAACCTTGAATGGCGGAGGACTAGGATATTCAAATTTTATGTAAATTTAGAAATCGGAAATGAGAATTGTAAAATTGAGAAAGGAGAACGAACACTCGCCTGCTAAATGCCACCATGAGAGGTCCCTAAATATTATAGAGCGTAATACCTTGCTATAACTTGTAAAAATTTAAAGTTAGATTGAATTACTAAATTTCTTATAAGACTTTGTGATGCTCTTATAAAGCAAAAGTCATTTTCATTTTTTTTAAATAATTTTGTAACCCCTTGGAAGAGACGACTCCGGCTACCATAGTCCAGGACCACCAGGAGTTGGATCGACATCAGCAGCTCATAAGAAAATTTCGACACGTGAGTGAGAAATATTGAAATAGTGATAGGGCGCCCTCAGTGCTTCGAAATTACATGAGAATCAAAGCTAGCTCGTCGAAAGGGTTTTCTCATAAATTAAGAATTTATTAAAAAATACTTGTGCAAGTAAATATAGTATTAAAGGTATTTTATTAGAAGAGTAACGAGTCAATACATATCAGAAGTTCTATAAATCAAAGAAGTATAAAATCTAGGCTAGTAATACATATTCATATGATCTTTAATTTCTGCAATATAATTTGCGATAGTTTGTTGTAGCTCTGATTCACTAGATGAATTGCTCTATTTATTCCGTCAGGTGCCGAATCTTGCACCCTGAGATAAAATATATATTCATTGCAAAGAAATCTATTCGATACTATAGAATTTAATATATATATTTGGATTATTGGTTGTCAATTTATCAAGCTGATTTTAAGGAATCTATTTTTAATGGAATTGTCCAAGTCGACAAGTATTAGCAAGCTAATATCACAGCTACATGCAAAAGGATGCATATGATTATAAAATAAAAGCACATGGTAACGTTTCGTGCTATAAAATTTAGGGAATAGTATTTAGCCTGTGATATTTTATTGATTTCGATTATTGTTCTATTTTTATATTATATATTTTTTTATCGCTCTATATATTTTTTGCTCTGATTTATTTTTTGCAATATTTGTCAATATATGTATCAAATTGTTTATGGTGTGCAATTTATTTTAATTCCTCAATACTATAGGATAAGTACCATATATATATATATATATATATATATATATATATATATATATATTTTAATGAATTATCAGAATTATTGTGGAAGCTCATATCTAGGCCTATAAAGATCTTTATGAGACTGTATCCTATTAAAAACCACGACCTAATTTTTATAATTGTATTGAAACATTTCATGCTCTACCGAATGATGCCAAGCAGGAGGCTAATCGTTATTTAAATATAAAAAATAACGTGACAGTATATATTTTTGTTTTTATGTTGTTCTATATGTTCCGCATTCACAGCGAAACGCGTTAATAAATTTTCATGAAATTTGAAAAGTATGTTCCTTTTTGTATTTCGTGTCGACGTATATATAAGGTTTTTTGAAATTTTGAATTTTATGGATAATACAAAAGGAAAAGGAGTCTCCTTCTAACGCCAATATTACCGTAAAAATCAGACTACAGAATTATTCATCATAAATCAGCTGTAGTGTGGATTTTTAATTGCATGACTCATTGAATGCAGTTTTTATGCACTATTAAATGAACAATTGATTGCATGCAATAATGCATGCGATTATTTATCGCATTATTAATTATTGATAATAATTAATAACTAAAATAACATAGTATTGTCTCTCGACCTTTCTCTGCTTTCAATTCGGGCTGACCTTTTACCATTATGTCTTTAAGGAGTTTAGCTTTAAATATTTGATGTTAGCATTTTTTGATATACCGACCCCAACAGCCTTTTTCACACCGATATCTCGCCGACACGGCATACAGACAGGATTTACTCTGATGGACAGTATAAGAGGAAGCTGTGGCTTAGAACTGCGCGAGGTCTACTGTTCACTGAACTACTAGTAATTGAGATTAAATAATATTTTGTTGATTAATTATATTTCAACATTGTTGAAAAACGATATTTGAAAACGTTGCAGAGCAAGGAAAGGTAGAGCTATCTGCTTTGTCGAATGATAGACAAGGCTATAGTGAGGTCCACGTTATAATGGCAGTGGATAAAGATAGAAGAATAGCGATGCCGATTCTCTGCATTAATTAATTATATTTCTACACTCTAAAAACATAATTGGCATCGATGAGGACCTAGAAAAGGATAGTACCACCGGCTTTGTCGAATAATGGACTAGGATAGCAAAACCAAAGTTGATCAAATACTGTCATTATAACGTGGACCTCACTATAGCAAAACCATTTTTCAATCAAATACATTATAACGTTGACCTCATTATACCAGAGCTAATACTATGATTATTATACCAGCTGATGAAAAGTGGAATGCACGTGTTTGGGGCGCTCAAGTCAGTACGCACCTTTTCTGCGTCTTTGTTGGTACATAGCCAAACTTTTATCTCAATAGTTTCAAAGACATCATTGAAATTGTCCCTGTCCATTGTGTACAAACTCCTGTCAACGTATTCAGCCGCTCTGGGGGTGTATTCTGGTGTGAACGATGAATCCCAAGGGAACCGGATACATCTGCAACAGAAATGAATTTGTCATCAATGTATTGATGGACAGAGTATAGTGGAGATTAATAATGGTGTAACAACCGGAACTAGTGTTTGAGATGAAGATGATTGCTTTTTTATCCATCCCCAACTGTGATATATTAACACACTATTTTGATGTTTTCAAAATGACATGCTACGAAAATGATGCAAATATGATAATAATAATAATAATAATATCGAGTGACCTGGCTGGCTCAGGTCTGGTGTCAGAGTTTTCAGGTCGCAGCTGATCAATTTCAGGGCCTCTGACATGCAAATATGATGCAAGGATGAGAGACAAGATAGATAGATAGATAATTCAGCAGCCACTGACCTCTTCTCAAAGGAGTGTATGGACTTGTCAATCATTTAAATTATTTATAACTTGAATTTTTCATTTATAAAATTGATTGTTGAATATACTCTTGAAGGTCTACGAAAAACCACCGTGAACTAAAGCAACTGAAATACTCCTGAATCGAATAGAAACACTGTCCTTCCGGTTCTGTCCTCAACTGAACTCATTATTTATTTATTTATTATTTATTTGAATGAAAAAGACTAAGAAATTGTCAAAAACCAGAACCAGGAGTTTATCAGAGATTGACAATGGTGTAATAACCGAAACCGGTCTTTCTAATTATCAATAAATCAGTGGTTTTTTGACAATTTCTTAGTCTTTTCCATTCAATATGAATAATTACCTCAATATCAACTCCTCAACTACACAAAAAGTATTATTTATTTATTCATTTACAATGCAAATAACACTAATGTAATAAAATTGGAAGATAAAATAATAAGGTAGTCCTTTGTGCTATGTTTCATCCCTGAGTACATGTATGTGTCTTATGTTTCACAGCAATGTAGCATATGAATAAATCATAAAACCCTTCTTGAACATCAACTCATTATTTGATAAGACAAATTGCTTCCAACATATATACAAGCTAGGGATTGGGAGTATTTTTAATTGCTTGAAAAACGGTCAGCAACTAGTTCTAATTGACTCTCCTACCATAAGGCTAGTTTCACACTCTTTCGGTTCGTTTCGTTTTCGATTCGTTTTCGGCAAATTCCGATAAGTGTGAAACGGTAATTCGGTTTGAATTCGGTACCGCATAGAACCGCATAGAACCGAACTTGACTCTAATAAATTCCATCAGGTTTCAATTCGTTGCTAGCGAGAGGCTCCTTTCACACAATTTCGGTTCGTTTCGGTTCGTTTCGTTTTCGGTGAATTCCGATAAGTGTGAAACGATGATTCGGTTTGATTCCGGTACCGAATAGCAACCTCATAGCACCGAACGCCCCCACGACAAGAATAGGTTTCATTATATTCGAATTCGTTGCTAGGGAAACAGGAAAAAACAAAGCCTTTTACACACGCTTGCTTCTTTTGTTTTTATTTTAACCTGATGTATCGTGATTATCTGTTTCAAAATTTTCCAAGTCAAAATCATATGGTCAATTCATTTCTGTTTATTCACAGAAACATTTTTTTTAAATGAATAGTTTGCTATAAAAATATGAAAGATATAAATTAAAACTTGATGAGAATTTTTATTTTTCTATTTTTTTTTATTTTTCCACGAATATTACATGATTTCATCAATGGAGAGAAGAAATAAAGTTTTTTATACCATGTGTCAAAACAAGGAACAAATTTTCAATTAAAAAAATAATCTCTCTGAACTTTCAAAATTTTTTATACCACGTGTCAAAACAAGGAACAAATTTTCAATTAAAAAAATAATCTCTCTGAACTTTCAAAATTAATATAATCAAAAAGAAACTATTTATAAATAATTCACATTTTTAATTAACTTTAAAATTTTGTTGTTCAAGAAATAACATCTTACAATTTGACACCAATGTTATATTTAAATATACCAGCATGAACTGTGAAAATCCAAACACAGCTGTGTTTGAGAAGAAAATACCTAATTAGAACCGTACGAATTAAAACCTGACATGTATGAAAGCCTCATTCGTTTTCGGTAACGAGCCGAACCGAATGAAACCGAAAGCGTGTGAAGCTAGCCTAACGCGAATTGCCAATTTCTGCAGCTTGAAGATCTGTCTGATATCCGTAGAATTACCTCAAAATGCAATGCCATAATGTGAATAGAATAGAATAGCGCCTAATAGACCTCTTTCGAAGGTTTTGAATAGGTTTTCATGGTCCTAAGCTCATATACAGCAGATTTTAATTTCTTTTTCAAGCATTCTAAATGGGATTTCCATGAAAGTTTACTATCTATGGTGACTCCTAGAATTTTAAATTCATTTACTAGGATACATTTACATATACTACAAGAATAGCAACACCAATGTTAATGAGTTACTGCCATTATAACGTGGACCTCACCATAGGAAGATGATACAAGGATCATAGACAAGGATAGCAACACCAATGTTAATCAAATACTGCCATTATAACGTGGACCTCACTATAGCACAATATCACCTCCACAACAGGAGTTTATTTATTCATTAGTTTATTTATACAATATCACAATTAGTCCCGGAAACGGCCGGGAAGGCTGTAAAAACCCGCGTATAAGGTCTAAGGTATAATTAAAAAAAAATACAATTTTAACTTACTCTATGTTTCCTCGAAATTCCAGTTTCTCATCATAGAATCGGCCCAACTGAAACATGCGAGTTGCTGCAGTATCCAAGAGTTTAGTGTACAGAGGTTGCTGTTCAGAGAAAGTAATGCCTTTGATTGAAGTCTTTGCCAGTTCAAGTTGGTCATCATGTGTCAGAACTCTCAAACTGTTCAGTGACCAGATTCGATTTTGAGTTTGCTCTAGGACTGTTCTGGAAGTAACAAAATTGGCCAAAGTTAGTGCTTGTTCAAATCCAAATTGAAAAAATTTCCACCTAATAAAATTAATAGAATTGATGATGTTGTGAAATCTCTGTAAAATAAGAAAACAAAGATATTGTCAAATTTCACTAAATATCTACCTCTTGTTCACACTACAAAAACAATAGACTAATCAGTCAGTGCATGTTCGGATTCGCATTTGTATAATTTTCATCAATTCATATTGGAAAGATCGTCCACCCCTTGTTCAAATTACAAAATCAATAGACATCTTTGTCACTGCTTGTTCAAATTCAATTGAAAAATTGTTCACTCGATGTTCAAATTATAAAACAAAAGACAGCTTTGTCACTGCATGTTCAAATTCAATTGAAAAAATTGTCCACTCCTTGTTCAAATTACAAAAACAATAGACAAATCTGTCACAACATGTTCAAATTGGATTGAAAAAATTTGTCCACCCATTGTTAAAATGACAAAATTAATAGACAACTCCATCACTGCTTGTTCAAAATCAATTGAAAAAATTGTCCACTCCTTGTTCAAATCACAAAAACAATAGACAACTCTGTCACTGCTTGTTCAAATTTTATTCAATTGAAAAAATTGTCTACCCCGTGTTCAAACACTACCTCCGTAAACAAAGCCATAGTGCATTCTGGTGACGTCAGCACAGGTAGGGCTCCTACACGAATAGAAATTTGTTGATTTCAGCTGATCTATATCACTGATTTCACTATATCACGATCTATATCACTATATCGCTGATCTATTACTTATTTCGTCTGTGTCTATATCAGCTAGTGTTTAAATTGGTGTAGGAGCCCTACCTGTGCTAACGTTACCTTCAACCACCTGTCATGCACTATGGCTTTGTTTACGGAGGTAGTGGTTCAAATTACAAAAACAATAGACAATTGTTCCAGTTCAACAAAAATTCTCCCAAAATCAGGATTCTACTTCACATGAAAGATAAGATTTCATAGTTTGAGCCTTCATTGTCAAGCCACACGAAGCGTTTTCCCAGGCGTTTTCAGCCGATTAGGTAGGGCAGGAAGCTCTCAGATTGGCTGATTGGTTTGGCGTTCAGCTGATTGATCAGAATCAGATCAGGTGATTAATCAGCGAATCGGAGAGCTTCATGCCCGTAAAAACCAATGGTGATCTATTACTTTCCTTGCCCTATTACCTTAAGTAAGGAAAGTATTGCTTTCCAAAAAAAATTGAGGTGCCCCAATTTCTAAATTTCTATACGTTTCAAGGTCCCCTGAGTCCAAAAAAGTAGTTTTTGGGTATTGGTCTGTATGATTGTGTGAGTGTGTGTATGAGTGTATGTGCCTCTGTGTATACGATATCTCTTCTCCCAATTAACGGAATGACTTGAAATTTGGAACTTAAGGTCCTTACAATATAAGGATCCGACACGAACAATTTCGATCAAATGCAATTCAAGATGGCGGCTAAAATGGCGAAAATGTTGTCAAAAGCAGGGGTTTTCGCGATTTTCTCGAAAACGGCTCCAACGATTTTGATTAAATTTATACTTAAGATAGTCATTGATAAGCTCTATCAACTGCCACAAGTCTCATATCTGTAAAAATTTCAGGAAACTCGCCCCATCTATGCAAAGTTTGATTTTAGATTCCCAATTATCAGGTCTCAGATACAATTAAAACCAAAAATTTTGAGTGGAAGAGATTGAGCATGAGAATCTCTACAACTAATGTTCACCTAAATTTAAAAATAAGCTCGAAATTCGAGAAAAAAGGATTATCCAATTATTGTAAACTGTTGGCAACTGTTGATTCACTATGAAGAGATAGCACACCTCGTGTGTCTTCAGCGTTATTACCCTGTCACCAGCTGACTCAAATCTTTAAAAAGTAGACTTGAGATGCGCGGGAACACTAGCTAGCGTCATGTGATCAATTCTCATAACGGCAAGGAAAGTTGTGTGAGTGCGCCACACCAGATTTTTTTAGCTTAGCAGAGCAGTTTATTGGTAACTGACTTGGTAATTGGTTACTTCACAAATTCTCTCTAAACTACACTTTAACTCAAATGCTTCTGAATTAATCCCAAAGAAACTCTGATTGATTCTGAAGCTTCATTTAAGGAAACTCTCTAAAGAAATAGTCTACATTTCCATAATTAGTGAATTGTATAATACTTAATTCATATATTAGATTGGTAAATTGTGGAGCAGGCATATTTACTCACTTTGCCAACTTTTCATCATGGTGAAATTCATTGAAAAAATTCTCAGTCCCTGGCAAGGATTGAAACACATTCTTCAACTGGGCATCTGGCAAAAAAGATCATCATTGATTATTATTCATAATCAATCATCAATAATATAATAGAGAAAAGAACTTGCTTAGGGAATTCAAGAATGACGCATCAACACATCTGATTTACTGAACTGATTAACTTGAAATTTTGCATATAGATTTTTAATTCACCGAGGATGGTTATAGATTTATTTCAAATTCTTCAAGATTTTAGTAGGTCATGTTCACAGTTTGTCAAGGTTTTTAATTAGACCCTTGCGGAGCACGGGTTACCTGCCAGTAGTACATAATCATTATATACTATACAAATGAAAACGATAATTGACCGAAGCTAGTTCTTTAGCGTTGCAACGCTAAGGAGGAGCGTTGCAACTCCTAACGAGGAGCGTTGCAACTCCTAACGAGGAGCGTTGCAACTCCTAACGAGGAGCGTTGCAACTCCTAACGAGGAGCGTTGCAACTCTAACGAGGAGCGTTGCAACACATAGGCCTACCTAGAATCAGAATGTCCCAAGATTGGCTGAGCTGAGAACCAGCTATTGGTGAGAATATTAGTTGTTGTATTGACTGTACTTTCAGAACCTTTAGGCCTGGTTTCTAGGACACTCATTAATAATGTAATCGACCATTAAACAAACCTATTGATACAATAGTACTCTAGAAACACGGAGTCTTCATATAGTCTATTCTTCGAATAAAAAATAAAGTTAATACTCTGTGTACCGGTTGCACAAAAGCCGGTTAAATTTTAACCGTGATTAATTCCGCGAGAACCAATTAGAGAAGCCATCTTTTCAAAAACGCCTTCTCCAATTGGTTCTCGTGAACTTAATCACGGTTAAAATTTGACCGGCTTTTGTGCAACCGGGCCTTTGTGTATCAAATCAAATAGATAAAACTTGGACTTACATAATCTGATAGTTTTGTACGTAGTTTCTGAAAATTTCCACAGCAATTTTTGATGTGTTATATGTAGAAATTTTTCTCCATTGGGAAGAACCAGGATCCCATCTTTCACTAATAATTGAGAGCTGTAATGCACACGCAGTTCTAGATTCCTTGTGATCAACTTATTTATCACTTTCATTATCTGTAAGCCCTGTGAACAAAATCATGTTGTGAGTATGTGGAGATTGATTTATAATACAAAATCAATGGACCTCGTTTCCATGATTTCAATTATCCTTCTACCAGATTTTTCAAGACAATTCGTTAAAAATCACAATGGAATTAATATTACAAGGTGATATCATTGTAATCAATGTACGGTAATGTAATTGTCATTAAAATGTAATGATTATTCATTAAGAATCACATTAAAAATTTGTCATGTTACAGAGTCATGGCCCTTTAATTATTCATCTATTTATCACTCACAATCAACTAAGGGCCGTTTGCACAGTCAAAGCTTAAACTCGATTTAATCAGGTGGTGGCTTAAACTCAAAATGAAACACATTATAACAAACGAGATTTTTCACGGACTTAATCCAGTTTAAAATGAAATTTAGTTTAAACTGTCACTGTACAAACGGCCCTTAAGGACAAAGAAACATACTATAGTCCCACTTTTTGTGTAGTTGAGAAGTTGATATTGTGGTAATTATTCATATTGATTGAAAAAGACTAAGAAATTGTCAAAAAACAGTGGTTTTAGATTATATTATTAGATTATATTATTATTAGACTACTAGTATTATCAGTAAATTATCAACTTCCCTCAGTACCATAGACTATTTATTTGATCACTATTAGGGCCAAGACACAGGAGGCGTTTTTCAGACGATTAGGCATGGCACGAAAAGGTTAGGTAGCTCTCCGATTGGCTGACAGGAACTCTCTTGAAACGTCAACCCAATCATCCAATCGGACAGCTTCCGGTCCTGTTGTGCCTTGCTCGTAAAAAGAACTAAGTTAGCCAAGTATTTTGAATAAAGTTTGTCATGTTTCAAATTTTGTTAAGACGACACAGATAAAACACTTGATTTTTTAAAAAACGTATACTCGAAATAGTTCAAGAAAGGTCAATCTCGATATTTCTACAAGGATTAAAACACTTTGTTAGTGTCAAGGACACTGAGAGGGAAGATCCTCTCTAATTTTTTTGTGGTAGGGCTACTCATATTTACATGAAAATTGAAATCCCCTTTCAATTCAAAATAAATTTGAGAAAAGGTTGGCCAGATTTTTAATTTTCACTTTGAACATGGTTTATTTGAATAAAATAGAACTAGACAATAATTTTTCCAAAATTTGTAATATCTTACACTAACGTCGCAGCTCCATACTTCTTGTGCTACGATTGTAGGAAGTTCATTTTTCTTGCTCGTTGCCAAATCATAATTATCTGCTACTGAGTATTCAGTTTCCTGATCTTCAGACCCCAAATTCTTACTAATCTTCAAACTGTAAATTGGATTCGTTGAATAGGGCAAGTCTTGTATTTTCTGGCAGATACTGAAATAGATAAAATTATTTGTCACAAGAAATGCTGTAGGTTATATACTATCAAAGAATAAATAATCGAATAAGCCATCCACCTATAGTAAGGTCCACGTTATAAGAATAAGAATAAGAATAAGAATGCTTTTTATTCCTTCAATGCATACATACAATGCTATCGGAAACGTCAGTCAACAATATAATACATAGTTTTAAGTTTTGAATTATACAGTGAAAGTTACACTTAGTACGATTTGATATGACAATACAGAAAAAGTAACAATGTATCAAATAAATACAAAATTGTCTTGCATTAGATGAAAAACTGAGGAAGAACAATTAAGTACATTTACATGATTAGTAGCCTATTGAATTATTTCACTACCTATTTGACTTGAAAATAGTCCTTCACTGGTAGTTGGAAGAAATCTGAAATTGAGTATAAAGGATTATTCAATAGTAGGCGCTCTAGGTTTTTCTTATAAATTGGCATTGGTAGGTTCCTGGCTATCTCGGGTAATGTGTTGAATAATTTCAATGAAACTTGATTTGGACTTGTTGATATTCTTTTGAGTCTTGTATATGGTATATCTATTTTTGTCTTATTTCTAGTATTATGACAGTGAATGTCAACTCTGCGGCTGTAAGAACCTAAATTATTCTTTATCTGGAGGAGAAGTTTGAAAGCTACCAAACTGTGCACTGTCATAATTTTCTCCTTTATAAACAATGGCTTACAATGCTCCAGATAAGTAGCGTTACATATAATTCTTATAGCTTTTTTCTGGAGCAAGAATACTTTTTGAACCTCTGGGGCGCAGCCCCATAAGACTAAACCATACGTGTAAACGCTTTGAAAAAAGGCAAAGTAGCACATTCTCAGGTAATTTGAAGGAACACAGTCCTTAAGACTGCGAAGGAGATATAAAACCCTACTTAATTTTGAGCAAACACTTTCAATATGGGGTATCCATGTAAGTTTCTGATCCAATGTTATGCCCAGAAGCTTTGCACTATCTACTCCCTCACTAATCTTTCTGAGTCCAAGCACCAATGTTTGAGTCTTGGCTGTATTTAGAAACAGGCGGTTTGCTCTAAACCAGTCTGAAGCCTCACCCTTACAGCTAGACATTTTTAGATGGAGGAAACCCAGATCCACATCGTTTGTGACCAAAGATGAATCATCAGCATAGCAAACTATTTTAGATGAAATATTCAATCCTATATCATTCATCATCACTAGAAACAATAACGGTCCCAGTATGGACCCTTGAGGTACTCCGTGTGGTACATTAAGTGGCTCAGAAATATTTGAGTTAATACACACTGACTGAGTACGACCCTCCAAATAGGATTCTAAAAGTTTAAGAGTATTGTCATGGACACCAAGAAACTGTAATTTATTCAACAAGATGCAGTGATCCACGACATCAAATCCCTTACTTAGATCGAATAGAATTAATCCTGTGTATTTTTTACTATTAAAGCCCTCCTCAACTTCGGTTATAACTGATTGCACAGCGTCTATTGTTGACTTCCCTTTTCTAAAACCATACTGGGAATCTGTAAACAAGCAATTTAATTCAAGGAAGTCATAGAGTTGGGTTGCGATAATATATTCTAGGATTTTTCCAAAGATAGGTGGGATGGAGATTGGTCTGAAGTTATCTGGAAAATTTATGTCACCCTTCTTATGAATCGGGATGGTTCTTGAATGTTTCAGCAAGGATGGAAAAACTGATGATTTTATACATGCATTTAAAACTGTGGTGAGCGGCTGTAAAATGAATTCAATTACTTCTTTAATAAGGGAGCTAGAGTGAGAATATATGTCTTTGGTGGTGGAAGACAGGTTACTTCTTTTATTACAAAAGTTGCCTGCATTTTTGGGGAAGAGTTCAGCAGGTCAACAGCAGAAATTTGTGACGGCTCAATATCTTTATAAATTTTCTCAATGGAGCTGATAAAGTGTTTGTTGAATTCCTTTGCTGAGATAGAAGTAGCGGTAGATTTAGCGGGCTTGGAATTATTTCGAATAATTTTCCAAGCTGCTGAGCATTTATTGTTAGCTGCTTCAATCAAATTCGCATTGTGGTTTAACTGAGCCACTTTCAATTCACTTCTGTATAGCTTTTTAATACTATTGTAGCTGATTCTGTACCTTCTTTTTTCAGTTTATAGTAGGCAATCAAAACGTAATTCTTAAGTATGTTCAGAGCCGGTGAATTGAGAAACTTTTTAGCCTTAGATTTATTGGAAATATCCGGTCTACGTTTGACAACTGGAAATGAGTCCAAGAACAAACCGTTAAACATATTGAAAAATGCATTAAAATTGTATTCAGCCCTGTCATGAATGGTTACTCTAGTCCAATCGACCAAACTAAGTCTATAGCAAAACCAGTGCAATGCCCTTGAGGTTATTGGCCTGAAACTCTGTGGCTGCAAACTCTGTTTTTTACCAGAATTTCCCGAATTTGAATTTGATCTCACAAAGAAACATAGTGCATCATGATCACCCAGTGCTAGCGGGTCAACCTTAACACTAAAATCATTTGAACCCGCCGATACAATTACAAAGTCTCTCTCAGTAAAGTCCTTGATCAAACTACAACTATCAAGAACAACATTTTTCAACTTAGCACTCGATTTGGTGGAAACTAAAACCTCAAAATCATCTCCCAGGTCTCTCGTGTGTTTACAGAACTGTTTTCCCTGACTATCAGTTAGAAAAGTAACTCTCTGTTTCTTCTTGGAGGTGATATTCTTACGGCGTTTCAAGTGAGTTGTTTCTCGCGTTGAGGGGGGTTGGTGAACTTCAACTTGTACCTTGAACTTATCCGGCATCAAAGGTGACGATGTGTTAGAAGAGAGTACGGAAAACCTATTCTCTGTCACGATTGGATTACTCTCTCTCTGTCCATTCTTAGGCTTAACAACTTTTTTAGATATGATAAAGTCCGTATCTTTAATTGAATCTTGTTCCAGAAGGATATCTCCTCTATCATAAAAACTATTTTGTTCTGTTTGAATTATATTTATAATAGCATTTTTATTTTTCAACTCTTCACTCAAACTGCGTTTAGTTGCCTCTAGACTGACAATGCGTGATTTCAGCAATTTTATTTCCTCGTCTGCTCTCCCTTCATTGACCAAAGAGTCCTCAAAACATTCCTTTCTTCTGTTCCTCTCATCACTCAAGGATTTAGCCAACTGTTTATTTTCAACTGAGATCTCCATAAGATCGTTTCTCAATTCATTGTTCTCCGAAATAGAACTGTCAAGTTTATTTAAGACTCCGATAATATTTGGAATCAAGTCAACTATTGCATTATTCGAATATTTTTCAGCTATCATAGAGAGTGTTTCCCTAACATTAACTGCCAGTTCAACAACATCAGCATTGATTAAGTCACCATTTAAACTATTGAGCTCCGATTGCGCGCGAATCAAATTTTCGCGCCTTTGACGAGTCGTCATTGGCTTCATAGTCTCTATGAAAAGTGAAAACACCGGTTCTATTGAAAGAGAAAGTTCACTGATAAGAAAACTGGTGGTCACTGTCGACAGTCAGCGTTGTCATAGCAACTGAAAGACGCTACCTATTTTGCTAGCAGTCACGTCAGCCGGCAACTCTTGTACAGGTATGAAAACAAGATAAGGAGAACGCTATCAGTTGCACATAAATTGAGCTGCTTAAAAACAACAAGGAATTATTGAGCCGGTGAAATTGAGAGGGTGAGTGATACTGAGAGAGAAAATAATTGAACACTGTAACAGCAGAAAGGATAACTCCGACGATGTTTCGCAGTCAATCGTAACACAAGCAACAGATGGGGTAAGAATTGATACGGAAAACAACAGCGTTTAGGAGTGTTCCTTTTTATATCACTTCTCACAATAAAGTAATCATTAGAGACAGTTTTTGTGAGGGTAAATTTATATCCGTTAGGTTCTTAGCAGAGGGTTCAAGGTTCATCAAGCTCGAAAAGTGTAATCAAACTGTCAATTTCTTGCAATGTCCACTAGGTTAGAAACAAATGAAATTCCGAATAAATCCAAGTTCCAATAGATCACAAACTTTCTATACACATTACTGAAAGTCCATCATTAACTTTTATGAAAAATCTATCGATTATTGATTAAAAACTATCCAAAACATTTTAAAATATGAAAAATAACAGACACGACACTAGAGCAAACAATCAAGGCAGCCAGTGCTACCAACTCTCATGGTTATAATAGCAGTGGAGAAAGATAGGAGAAAAACGTTGCCGATACTCTGTTTTGTCAATGCCTTCTATAGATGGAAGCTGATACAGGTTTATTGATGTAATATTAACGGTTTATTCTTGTTTAAAATAATCAATTATATTTTTAATTGAGCAAGGAATTATATTTTTCAATAATTTTCATAATTGAGATGAAATATTTTGTTATTTATTTAGCGTATGGCAGTATACACAACACATTTATGATCACAAAATTCGAAAAAAAAGAAAACAATAGAAAATTCATATATAAATCGAATGAAAATATCTTAGTCACTTTTGACCTGGAAATTAGAGGCATGCTTCCAGGGTATTTAAGTAGGCTATTGATGCTGGTTTAGCCACCAGGAAATCTTCATGTGCACCTGTGTATGCTGATCTGGGACATTCCTCCACTATATGTCTCACAGTCTGGACTGCTCCACACTCACAGAAAGGGGAGTCAGCCTTCCCCCACTTATGCATCAGATAGGCACATCTACCATGATGAGTTCGTACCCTATTCAATGCCGACCATGTTTTACGAGGCAAATCGAAGCCTGGTGGCCTTTTGGTTACAAATGGGATGTCAATGTTCTGCTTTGCAGACCACGCTTGTTGCCAGGCCTCAGTTATACGGAAACCTGAATCTAAGGCTGTAATTGCCGTCCTAACCGGTGGCTTACGAGATTGCAGACGTCTCTGATTGGCATCTTGTATATCTTCATGTATTGGCAGGCTTCGATTTTCCTGTATCTTCTTGTACTCTCTAGTAAGGGCATTCATGCCCTTATAAAATATTTTGTTAATTAATATTATAAATTCTACATTGTTAAAAGACGATCTGACAACAGAGAAAAGCGAGAAAGAGATAGCGCTATCCGCTTTGTTGAATGAAAGACAAGGATATCAATACCATTGCTAATCAAACACTTCCATTATAACGTGGACCTTACTCTAGGAATGAGTTTAGGTCACCCAGAATATCTTATGAATGATGATGCTGTGCGTGAATGAATTCGGAACTCAAAGATGTCAATTAAATCGTTGTTATCCATGTCATCTCATCCTCACAGTCTTGGTGAAACCGAACAACTCCTTCAATAAATCAAATGATATATTTCCGATCACCCGTCATACAAACCTGACTTGTTCGCTAGTAACTTGTACCTTTTTCCAGAACTCAAAACATTATTAAGTTCCTCAGGAGCTCAAAAACAACGTCATAGCTCACTTCAACTAATTTGGCGGCAAAATCTTGAAGATAAGAGTTTTAGTTGCTGGTGCACTGGTTGACAAATGCCTCAATCTTCAAGGCGATTATGTTGATGAGTGAGAGTGACCATACACAGCTCATGCTGTAAGCAGTGATATCTCACTCTTATTAGTGTGTTATATTTTGTGTATTGACCTTGGGCCATATGAATAAAGTTGGAGCATTTGCTTATACTTCTAAAATATGGAGCATTTGCTTCATTTTCTATGAATAAAAGTGAGCAAAACCTTTTGCTCATGCTCATCAAAAAAAAAAAAAAATAGTTTGAGCATTTGCTCAAAAGTGAAAGATGCTGCTCAAAATTGTATGAATAAACTAGAGCATTTGCTCAACTTTTGAAGCAAATGCTTCAAAAAAGGTGAGTCTAGTCTAGAGCAGCTTATCACCTTTTGCTCATAGTAAAATGGCTCAACTAATCCGTTTGAGGAAGAGGAAACTATACCAGATACGAACACAACCAATAGTTGAGAACTATAAAACTCTTATTAGATTCAACCATGATATATATCACCATTATCCCTACAAAAGAATAAAAAATACAAAAGATAGTCATCACAAAATAGGAGATAGGCATTTAAGAAGCTGAGAGTGTGGACGATTATAAGAGGGCTATTGATATTATAAGAATATGCTGAAGATGATTATATAGATGACATTTTTTCACGCTATTATTTCAAAATTCTAAACTCAACTAACCTAAAACTATTCATAAATAGAAAAAAAAGCAGACGACGCAAACACAAGCGGTGCACCCTATTTGCATATTTAGCGCTTCCGTGAGCTATAGAAACAAACTAAGGCTACAAAAGCGAATCAGCTGATGAAAAATCTCTAAAATACGTGAACATTTGCTCCAGAGTTCAGGAGCATAAGGTAAGAGTAAAAGGTAAAGCTTATTCATATAAAAATGAGCAAATGCTTTTGCTTCTACCTTTTGCTCATGAGCAAAACCTTATGCTCCATGCTCTTGCTCATGAGCATTTGCTCTGGTTTTATTGATATGGGCCATTGTCTTCCACTCTGTGAATTTTTTGGCAATAAAATTATATTTATTTATTTATAAGTGGCCAGTTACACACACATCGATTTTTGGGCGTTCGATCTTTTGCTGCTCTTAATCTGTTATAAAATTCATAAAGACGGCAAAAAATCGTATTTTTTACTTTCCTTGCCCATTATCATAGGTAAGGAAAGTATTGCTTTCCGAAAAAAATTAAGGTACCCCAATTTCTAAATCTCTATACGTTTCAAGGTCCCCTGGGTCCAAAAAAGTGGTTTTTACTTTCCTTGCCCTATTATCATAGGTAAGGAAAGTATTGCTTTCCGAGAAAAATTAAGGTACCCCAATTTCTAAATCCTTGCCGTTATGAAAATTGATCACCTGACGCTAGTGTTCCCGCGCATCTCAAGTCTACTATTATTTAACGATTTGAGCCAGCTGGTGACAGGGCAATAACGCTGGAGACACACAAGAGGTCTGCTATTCCTTCATAGTGAATGATTTAATAGAATCAACAATAATTTGCAATTGAATAATCACATTTTCTCGAATTTAAAGCTTATTTTCAATTTTAGGTGAAAATGTTACTGAACATTAATTGTAGAGATGTTCATGCTCAATCTACTCCACTTGATTTTTTTTGTTTCAATTGTATCTGAAGCCTGATAATTGGGAATCTATCTGCATTGATGGGGCGGAGCTCCTGAAATTTTTACAGATATAGGACTTGTTGCAGTTGATAGAGCTTATCAATGACTATTTTAGGTATGAATTTGATCAAAATCGTTGGAGCCGTTTTTGAGAAAATCGCGAAAAACCCTGTTTTTGACAACATTTTTGCCATTTTAGCCGCCATCTTGAATTGCATTTGATCGAAATTGTTGTTCGTGTCGGATCCTTATAGTGGAAGGCCCTTAAGTTCCAAATTTCAAGTCATTCCATCAATTGGGAGATGAGATATCGTGTACACAGACGCACATACACTCATACACACACCCACACATACAGACCAATACCCAAAATCACTGTGTGTGCGTCTGTGTACACGATATCTCATCTCCCAATTGACGGAATGACTTGAAATTTGGAACTTGAGGTTCTTCCTCTATAAGGATCCGACACGAACAATTTCGATCAAATGCAATTCAAGATGGCGGCTAAAATGGCGAAAATGTTGTCAAAAGCAGGGTTTTTCGCGATTTTCTCAAAAACGGCTACAACGATTTTGATTAAATTTATACCTAAGATAGTCATTGATAAGCTCTATCAACTGCCATTCGTCTCATATCTGTAAAAATGTCAGGAACCTCGCCCCATCTATGCAAAGTTTGATTTTAGATTCCCAATTATCAGGTCTCAGATACAATTAAAACCAAAAACTTCGAGTGGGAAAGATTGAGCATGAAAATCTCTACAATTAATATTCGGTAACATTTTCACCTAAATTGAAAATAAGCTCGAAATTCGAGAAAATGTGATTATCCAATTGCAAACTGTTGATTCTATTAAATGATTCACTATGTAGAGATAGCAGACCTCGTATGTCTCCAGCGTTATTGTCCTGTCACAAGCTGGCTCAGATCTTCGAATAGTAGACTTTAGATGCGCAGGAACACTAGCGTCAGGTGATCAATTTTCATAACGGCAAGGAAAGTTTTGTGAGTGCGCCACACCAGATTTTTAAACGTGCGATTTTTTGCCGTCCTTATAAATTTTATTAGATTAAACAGATGATTTCAAACTGATGACGTTTTTCAAGTTCCGTTTAATCTGATAGAATTCATAAGTAGGACAAAAAATCGTATGTCCAAAAATCGATATGTGTGTAACTGGCTTAGTGATTAAATTATCCATCATTCATATTCGTCTTTTATATATGGTCTTTTATAGATGTTGAGAAAAATGACCCATATATAGATTTAAGTTCCTCACTTACTGAAACGGTGTTGATGGGAACCCAAGTGTCATATCAGAATGTGAATCAACCTCAATTGTAGTAGTTGCTTTCGCTGAATTGACAGAATGGTGGATCTCTCTGTCCAACAAGTACTCTATTTTCTGCCTACAAATAGCAATACAATCATTTTTAAGAATTGGTTAGAGAACGGTAGAATCCTAACATAACCTAACCTAACCTAACCTATCTATCAATACAGGCACAACTTAATAAAATGCACTGGTCTAACTATCAATAATGAATAATGAACAATAAATAATGAATAATGGGCAATGAATAATGAACAATAAACCATAGACAATGAATAATGAATAATGCATAATGAATAATTAATAACGGATATTGAATTGAAGACTGTTGTAGTTGTTAACTACAAGTACAACTTTAGTACAAGTACAAGTAGTATGCTTAAGCATTTTCCTGCAATAGAAGCGGCACATGGCCTCTCTTGATAATATATTGCAGTGTCAAAAAAACATTTGGAACTCATTTCACTCGAGTATGTCAACGGGAATTATTATCAATCTGACAACGGGAGCATGATCACTGGATCAATAACTGACTACGATAATTGCCGACTATGAATGAGCAAAGCCGAAGTTCGATTGCAATTCATAAAAATTCGAAATAATAACATGATCACTGCTGATTTGATAACTGACAATTTCAATCTGATAACTGGAGTAAGATCACTGGATCAATAACTGACTACAGTGATTGCTGACTGTGAACGAACAAAGCCGAAGTTCGATTGCAATTCATAAAAAATCGAAATAATAACATGATCACTGCTGATTTGATAACTGACAATTTCAATCTGATAACTGGAGTATAATCACTGGATCAATAACTGACTATGGTAATTGCCGACTGCGAATGAACAAAGCCAAAGTTTGATTGCAATTCATAAAAAATCGAAATAATAACATGATCACTGCTGATTTGATAACTGACAACCGGAAGCTACAACTATCGTGAATGCTCAAAGCCAAAGTTCGATATCATCTTAAGAATTTACTTCCTTTACTAACTTACAGCGCAGTTCTAATACTTTCTCCATATTCCATGAGATTTGAAAAAAATAGACTCACACAAATACGTGCTCAAATTAGAGATATGTCTTCAAGAGAAATCTAATCTAACAAAATAAAGAATTGATATAAGATCACTCACCTGTTGTAATAAACTTTTTTCTCCATTGTGTCATAGCTGACATAACCCTCTGAAAAGTTTCAATAATTTTCATTAAGTTTCTGAAAATTTTCTACATAAATAGAGTTCATTTCTTGTGTAGAGCGTAGCTGTCCTACTACTTTAAAGTCTTTAAATTTATTTTATTTTGAGATAAGTGCACTCCATTAGGGCTTATGTCTGGGAGTGCCAATCTTTATTTCACTTCATGTTTTTGTCCTCTAAAGCAAAACAAATAATGTTAAAATAAGTTGTTTTTAAAGTGGATTTTGTCACACCACAGAATACTTGGAGTAAACCAGTGAAATATTAATAGAATTATAAAATGGAAAAGAAAGTTAGACCTAGTCAAAGGATCAATCAACTTAAATCGAATATTGTTAGTGATAAAGAGAAATTGTATTATCTAAAATGATAAGAAAACATGTATAACTGTGATTCAACAACTGAGAATCCATTGGCGAAATTAAAAATTATAAAGCGGCTCACTTATTATTGGCGGATTATAAAAAATAAAAGTTTGCATGTACATTGAGGTTAGAAGTATTTGTTTACACTTTTAAATGAATCAATCGATCTAGAATAAATCGATAGTTATTTGAATCAATACTTAGCGAATCAGCTGATTGTCGATCAACCAATATAGGTTGAATTATAAAAATTCACTCACAAAAGATGTATTATATATACTAAGGAGGGTTGATGTATAGAAATACGGACAACTATTATTGCTGTATAAATATTTATTATAATCTAAAAAGCACGAAGATCAAGAGTATACAAAACTCACATAAAAAAAAAACTAAATGTATATTGTTTATTAACATCGTATATCGCGATTTATTTATGAAAATAGTTCAAGATAAACACTCCATATATTTATATAAAAACTTTTTATATCATTTTTTCTATTATAAAGTTGAAGAAGCCCTGATTCTGAGGCGACCAATTGTATTGAGTTTATTAAATTGAAGGCCAATCAGAAAGAAGCTTACAAAATTGTTCTAGGAAGAGATAAATTTTTCTGAAAACCACTTTCTTCTGGCTTGTGATCTTGACCCGAGAGGATGCACATAGAGTTTAGGGTTCTTTCTTCTTTAAAATTTTAAAATTATCAAGCCAACCCCTTTTTTAAATGTGAAATATTTGTAATTAATGTTAAATTATCTGTGAACTCAGTGTTGTTGAAGAGTTCGTAATTTATAACCAATTCCCATAAATATATCTTCAATTCGGAAAGAAATCTACAAGAAATCTGGACCACGCGTTAGCCCAGCAGAGACGAAAGGGACCTGCCTAATTAATTATTGGAAATAATTAATTCAATCCACGAGACCGTCAAGAACGTCATTAATGTGAGTGATAAATCAAACGAGCTCGTTTTAGGCCTTTCTAAGCATAATTAGGGAATTAATCAAAAGCGCTATACAAGTTAAATTAAATTAAAGGAAAAATCGCAACGTGTTGAGTGCTATCACATTATTTATAAGAACAGTTTATGAATTTACTTGATATATGTAGGAAGCTTACTTCCATGCACGGCCTGAACTCATATAAAACCCTGAGATCTCATGTTGAATATTAATTTGTTAATAATCATTATTTGTAAATTGATCAAAGTATATCATATTAAATCTGCAGACCGAACAGGTTTTTATTTGTAGAATTCTGAATTGACTTAAAGTCCATATATCAGTATTAAATACAAATTTGTAAATTTTAAAACTCAATAATGTGAATGCTATTAAATCTTGTGATAATTATTCGGATTTTAGAAAAGAATTTATTTAAGGAGAATATTATAGATATATGAAAATTTTATATATATATTGAAAATTTATAGATATCGAAAATTTTATATACATTGTCTTATGGGAATATATTTTGTGTTTTATGTCAGCATACAAATCATAGAATTTTATTTTATCCTAATTCATCTCGTGATATACAGCTTGAGCTGTTTTGGTACCAATAAATATTCAGCAGCATATAAAATTATTGAATCAATTAATATTGATCTTATTAAGAGCACTCCATACTTATCATCCTTTGATGATAGTCATATTAGTCCGCCAGAAAAAATATATTGATAATTATATTAATAAGGTTCCAGTTATATCATATAAGGATCCAGAGAGCTTCAAGAACTGGCGTTGTAAGTTCTAAGGAATTTTAGAAGGATAAATTGGTGAACACCTGTATTCATGACAAGCGTTTTAAGGATCAACTAGAAAAACTATAGTCGGTCTTTATTATTCTTTATTGTGTGCATGGTTACTGATAATCAGTCATCAACTATTCTTTTGATTTCCTCATTGGTATTCTTCAAGAACTTCATAGAAGCAGCGGTAAGAATATTAATAATCACTGGTCATTGAACCCTATGGCGATTAATTGTATTGGGAAAATTCATGTTTCTACCACTGAGCTAGAGCTGAGGTTTGAACCCAGCAATTTTGCGAGCCGGACGGCCTTAATTTTTTGTGAATCTATTCGCAAAAGAGGGAATTTAGCAACTGCTCTCGCAGATATCAGAAACACGTCTTCACAATTTTCATAAGTATTTTTTATTTTGTATTTTTAGCCGGTACAATGTTTTGTAATAATATCATGTTGTGCGAAATAGATTAATTTTTGAATTGAAAAAAAAATTCAAGATGATTTCAACATCTTCTCTACTCTACAACAACAACATTCATCGTGTAGAATCATTTGCACAGTGCAGGTTTAAACTGAACTCAGCTTAAAGTGAATTTAATCTATATAAAAGCGAAATGGCAATCACTCACTGACTGACTGACTGACTGACTCAGTCACTCGCAGAACTAAAAATCTACCGGACCAAAAACGTACAAATTTGGTAGGTATGTTCAGTTGACCCTTGATAGGCGCACTAAGAAATCTTTTGGTAATATTTTAACTCTAAGGGTGGTTTTTAAGGGTTTAGAGTTCGTCTTTTAGCATGTATATTCTTCTTCTTATTCTCTTAATTATAATTGAAAAATTAATGTCCATACCATATGTTAATATAGAACTATAATCAGCTAGAGAGAGTACCTCTTCGAAACAGTTGTTAACTGGTAAATAAATTTATAATTTTGTCAGGTTGGCATTAAGTTGAGTTGACTTTGTTAGGTTGGTACCAAGTTGAAGATTGAAATCCACTTTTCCCGGAAAAATTGATTGGGCACTGCTACTTCAATCGGAGCTATTCCTGGGAATATTATATTACTAGCCGTCAGGCTCGCTTCGCTCGCCATATTCGTTTAGCCAGACGTTTAGTCTGGACCCCCGACTGGATCGTCCTAACATATGATAAAAATGCTCAAATGAAAAATGCAGGCGAGCAAAGCGAGCCTGCTGATCTCATTCTTGGACGATCCAGTCGGGGGTCCAGGGGGGGAGCCCCCTGGCTAGACGGATATGGCGAGCGAAGCGAGCCTGACGGCTAGTTGATATTATTATGCTATAATGCAATTCATTTTGAGATTAAATTTTATCAGTTGGTGGCTTAAACTTAGAATAAACCACATCATTACAAACGAGACTTGATATGAATTCAATCCAGTTTGAATTGATATTTGGTTCAAACTGGCAAACGACACCAAGGGCCGGCCGTTTGCACACAGTCAAAGCTTGAATGAAATCCAATCAGCTTGTGGCTTGAACTCAAAATGAATATTATTATAATGCATGGAACCTGACATGGATTTGATCCAATTTAGAATGAAAATAAGTTCAAATTGTCACTGTGCAAAGGCATTTGATGATTTTTAAAAAAATGATAAATTTCCATCATCCAGTTCTAGTGCATTCTGGTGACATAAGCACAGGTAGGACTTCTACACCGATAGAAATTTGTTGGTTTCAGCTGATCTGTAGCGGCTAGTGTTTTGATTGGTGTAGGAGCCCTACCTGTGCTGACGTTACCATCAACCACCTGTCATGCACTATGGCTTTGTTTATCGAGGTAGGCCTAGTGCCACTCACTGTTTTGGAAAGCGAATTTTCTGATTCCAGCTGTTTAAAGTCAAGAACTTACCTAAATCCCGAACTAGGAAACCGACCCTTATAATTTTCACAACCATACAAGATTTAACTTCTACAACCGTAGAATAAAAAGATAGATAGATATATTACGTCTGGTTGGCCTCAACGGCGTCAGACAAGTCAAAGTGCTAGCAAAAAGCGAGACACCATTAATTTTTCATAAATTTATAATATAAATACTGGATATTATCTAGTATATAATTACTATTTGTCTTTGACTCTTATCACAGTAGTCAAAAAAGTCCTTCAGACTATAAAAGCACTCTTCCTTTAGAAATAATTTCAAACTTCGTTTAAGACTGTGCAAAGGCTAAAAATAAACTTTCTACTGGTGATATTTTTCATAGTTTTTCGATTTGTATATCATCAAGCTATCAAAATGAAAAAGTTTTCTCAGGAAAATTTTTTTTCCGATCATCGATTTATGAGATATGAGCGCCTAAAGTTCACATTTTTGGGACAGAACATTTCAAATTCTGTAAGAGATAAATCCATGAGATTCAGAGGATAAATATTCTTCATGGTATTGCTGATTCAATAAAACAAAAATGTTTTGAAAATATTAATTTTTGAGAAAGTTATTCAATTTACTAAAAATGACCAAAAATAACTCAAAAGAAGTAAACATGTTTTGGTCATTTTTGGTAAATTGAATAACTTTATCAAAGATTGATATTTCCAGGAAATTCTTGTTTTATTCAATCATCAATACCATGAGGAATTTATCCACTGAATCTCATGAATTTATTTTTCACCTTATTCGAAATGTTCTGTGCCAAAAATTTGAACTTTAGGCGCTCATATCTCATAAATTGATGATCGGAAAAAAATGTTTTTCTGAGAAAACTTTTTTATTTTGATAGCTTGATGATACACAAATCGAAATACTATGAAAGATATCACCAGTAGAAAGTTTATTTTCAGCCTTTGCACAGCCTTTTGAACTCCTTTATCGTTAATATTTCCCGCAACCGAATTGGTAGTACTTGGTAAATCTTTCTACCAATATAACTGGGTTTTTCTTCATACAAAGTCAATCTCTGATATTCCAAGAAGATACTCTTATGTCATGTATTATATTCATGCGTCTTGTTAATGGTTTGTAGTGAACACCTAATTTCCAAAATGTGAACACACATTTCCAAAATATAGAGACAGAAAGATTGTAATAGTCCCTAATGTGTTCGTGGATGCAACCTCAACATAGTGGGCAATGCTTTCTTTTGACAAATGAAAATTTGCTGAAGTTCACTCTCTCTAGCACCCCATAGGGCCACTGAATATATGTAATATGTGATTCAGATTTTTTATAATTATTCTTGCCTGTGATAATATTACATTAACATTTGAAAGTGGAAGTAACTCACCAAATCTGATTTCTTTATATGTAAATCGTACATTGGGAACATTTTCATCGTAGTTGTTAGGATCAATGGCCTCTTCCAATTCCACTATATACTTGATTTCCTCTATTACAAATTGGTCCCCATCTTTTTCAACAGTGACGCCATCGTAGTAATCAATTTGTTTGATTGGATGACTGTTTTTCGTCCGCAATCTATTTTCCACTCTATAGTATTCGTTACTGTGATCCTGTCATCCAAGAAAAATTCTCTATTAAGTTTGAAAATTCAAATTCATCGAACGCACGTAGCGAGCTCATTTTGATAGCTTGATGATAATTATACAAATCGAAAAACTATTAGAAAGAATAGTATATTTCGCACCTAGGGCCGAAAATGAGACTTTTCCGGCTCGAAATCGGTTTTGAAGTCCGAGGCCGTAGGCTGAGGACTAGAAACGATTGAGAGCCGGAAAAACATTTTTGCCCGTGGTGCGAACGCTATTTTTTGCCACACAGAAAAATAAACAATATAATAATATGAGAATAATTCTTTATTAAGCACTTCCGAAAGCAAAAGTGGAAGCTCATAGCTCTAGCAAATCCGAATATCAGGAAATTGTCCAAGTATTTTTTTTTATTCTGATTTGTCTAAATAACCTAAAAGATTATGTTCAATTATGTGGGAGGTTGAGTTTATACTTTTTTATTCTTTCAAATGACAATGATATGATCTTATAAATGTTTTAATTATTGAATAATAAACACAAATAATGAAAAGTTTTTGATCAGCTGTTTTAGCACACTTGAAATTTGGCCAATCTGAATGTCAACGGAAGTTTAGGTTAGAAGTTCTATCCTACTCTGAAAATAGAATTATTTGAATAGTTCATAATATATATCTTATCTGTATTTTATTCATCCAAATAAAATGATAGTATATTATTACAGAATACTTTATTGAATTCTAAAAGCATAATATGATTCCGTTTATCCACCATGTTCCATGATAAACGCTGTACTAGGAGGTTTGAGGTTAGATTCTATTATACTCTGAAAATTGAATTTGAATATTTTATAATATCTCATTATTTGTATTTCATTCATCCAAATAAAATGATAGTATCTTATTGCAAAAACTTTATTCAATTCTAGAAGCATAAACTGATTCCGTTTCATAAACTATTTTGTAAACACGTTCACATCAAATCAGAATCAGCTGACTTCAAGGTTATTTTACAGCCCTAGGGCCCCTTAAAAATTTTACCGGCCTGGTCAGAAAACAATCACTTTCGGCCTCCATATGACGCACGTAAACCAGCTCATTACATCCAAGTGGGGCGAAAAAATTTTACCGGCCTGGTCAGGAAACAATCACTTTCGGCCTCCATATGACGCACGAAGACCAGCTCATTACATACAAGTGGGGCGAAAAAACTATTATACGAGTTAATACTAATGACTGGAGCCTCGAGTCATCAGGCTGAGAACAGCTATCCCAGTCACCGTTATCAGATTTATCAGATTTTGTTCCTTTTCATTTCCAAATTTGAAATAGTCACTCACTGGGAAGAAATTTGAGAGAAAAATATTAATATATTTGAAATTATCAGCAGAACTTTGGGTAGAAAAGCCAAAACAGACACGATTATGAAATTTTATAAGGTAATGGCCACTCCAGTCCTCTACGGTAGTAAATCATGGGTTACTACTATCATAGAGAAACAATAGCATAAGTAGATATCCCATGGTATAGGGCGTTTATGTTGCAACTTTTACTGTTATCCCAAGCCGATAGTTCACATAGTTCTTTCCTATGCAGCTGTGTGACGCTGGTAGTCTCTCAAATTGTGTCGTTCATACACTCTCACCCCAACAAAACAGTAAAAATTGACAATAATCGACAGTAATCAGCTTGAGATAACAGTAAAAGTTGCGACATAAATTCCCTATACCATGGGATATCTACTTACGCTATTGTTTCTCTATGCTACTATGAAGCCACTTGAAAGTAGATTGCAGGCAGCCGAGATGAGATTTCTCCGAAGAACCAAGGTATGTAACAGAAGAGATCATTTCAGGAATCCAATATTGAATATCTGCAGTATGAATGAAAGAGTTGCAGAGAATCGGCATCAATGGAGGAAGTATGTCCAAAGAAGCCAGCTGAGAGAATTCCATTAAAAATCTTTAATTAGGCCTATCAGCCAGTAGACAAAGGAGATGTTGGCAGACCACGTAAGCGGTGGCAATAATAGGAAATTCTGCAATATTATAGGTGTATTCGAATAATTAGCTGGATGTGAGTTGGAACAAGTTATAGCCTAATCCTTGTTTTTAAGATGAAGATGAAGAAGAAGAAGAAGAAGAAGAAGAAGAAGAAGAAGAAGAAGAAGAAGAAGAAAAAGAAGAAGGAGAAGAAGAAACCAAAGAAAAAAGTTAGAGGATAATGTCAAGTCTTTGATAAAACCTAATAGAATTTTGATAAACCTGATAATTCATATAATTTAATAAAAATCTATAATTTATTGAAGCTCACCAGACAGTGGTAGACTCTCATTGAGTGATCAAAGTATTCCTCCAATTCGTCTTTCTGCATTACAACGGGCACATTCGATGCATCAAGCTTTGCAACTCGTATCAGCTCACGGTTTTCCAAATAATGTATTGTAACTTTTTTCAAACTCAGTCGATCGCATCTTGTGGAAAAAAATGAAATTGAAATTTATTCACAACACTGACATATTTTACAAATATTTTTACAATGCAATCATTATAAAGAAACAGTATCATGATGAAAAAAGAAAAGAACTTCAGTAGCTTAAAAGCTGTGATTGAAGTTCTACACTATTGTTATAAAATAGATTGAGACTATCACTTTTGTTCTATTTGCATGAAATATCCATTCAAAAATCATGATTCAAGATTCAAAATCATTCATTTGTTATATTAAATGCAAAACCTCACTGTTATAGCTATGGTGAGATTAAAGTTATGAAGTCAGCACCTATATTGAGGTCCACATTATAATGGCAGTGTTTGATTAGCAATGGTATTGCTATCCTTGTCTATCATTCAACAAAGCGGATAGCACTATCTCTTTCTCGCTTTGCTCTGTTCCCAGATCGTCTTTTAACAATGTAGTATTAATTATCAATTAACAAAATATTCCATCTCAACTATGAAGACTCATTATGGAATTATTAAGAAAGATAATTTCTTGCTTGATGGAATATAATTTATTTTGAACGAGAATGAACAGTCACATCAATAAAACTGAATACCGTCTAAAAGTGATGTTGTATTCTCCAAATAAAATCACGAGATTTGTGTTGGTGACCTTGTTGTTCCCAAATAAAATAACAAGTTCTGTGTTGGTGATGTTGTATTTTTCAAATAAAATAGCATTATTTGTGTTGGTGACCTCGTTGTTTTCAAATGAAACAACAAGTCCTGTGATGTTGTATTCTCCAAATAAAATCACGAGATTTGTGTTGTTGACCTTGTTGTTTATAAATCATCACCAACACAAAACTTGTAATTTTATTTGAAAACAACAAGGTCACAACACAAATCTCGTTATTTTATTTGAAGAATACAACATCACCAACACAGGACTTGTGATTTCATTTGGAAACAACAAGGTCTCCAACACAAATCTCGTTATTTTATTTGAAGAATACAACATCACCAACACAAATCTTGTGTTTTTATTTGGAAACAACAAGGTCACCAACACAAATCTCGTTATTTTATTTGAAGAATACAACATCACCAACACAGGACTTGTGATTTCATTTGGAAACAACAAGGTCTCCAACACAAATCTCGTTATTTTATTTGAAGAATACAACATCACCAACACAAATCTTGTGTTTTTATTTGGAAACAACAAGGTCACCAACACAAATCTCATGATTTTTTTGTGAAATACATTATCACCAACACAGGAATTGTGATATTCGAAAAAAACAAGGTCATCAACACAAATTTTATTTGAAAACATCAAGGTCACCTACACAAATTTTGTGATTTTATTTGGAAACAACAAGATCATAACACAAATTTTGTAATTTTATTTGGAAACAACAAGGTCACCAACACAAATCTCGATAGGAGAACAACGTTGCCGATCCGCTGCCTTCTATAGACGGTAGATGATTCAGGTTTATTGACGTGACTGTTCATTCTCGATTAACATAAATTATATTTTATTCAGCAAGAAATTATCTTCCTTAATAATTCCGTAAGGAATTTTCATAGTTAAGATGGAATATTTTTTTAATTATTAATTAATACGACATTGTTGAAAGACGATCTGGGAACAGAGCATAGCCGAGAAAGAGTTAGCGCTATCCGCTTTGTCGAATGATAGACAAGGATAGCAATACCATTGCTAATCAAACACTGCCATTATAAAGTGGACCTCACTATAGGTGCTGACTTCATAACTTTAATCTCACCATAGCTATAACAGTGAGGTTTTGCATTTAATATAACAAATGAATAATTTTTATTGCAGAATACAACATCACCAACACAGGGCTTGTGATTTTATTTGGAAACAACAAGGTCACCAACACAAATCTTGTGTTTTTATTTGGAAACAACAAGGTCACCAACACAATGTTTTTATTTGTAAAATAAATAATGCCTTCCCAAGTCAAAAGTGATTTTGTATGTAGTAGTGATCAGTAAACCTCGCGCAGTACCTTAAAAAACCACAGCCTCCTCTAATACTGTATATCAGTATAAAATCATCAAGATAGGTGCCAATCCGTGTGATACCTCCAATGGCTGATTGGGTTCACCTATCACTGCCATAAATCTCACATAATACTCGTTCAATCTTATGAGATGTCTATCAAATTTTCTATAAAATTTATCACTGTAGATTTTTGTACAGGCCTAATCAATGGTTTTATGGTAAATCAAGAAATACAGTTACTACATTCATTCTACTTGTATTGTAAGTTTCATCTAATATTATTGCTTGTTGCTAGAATATTCTTGATATCTAAATAATGATGAACTTTTCAATTCGGCACTACTTACGTTATACTGTATTCGGCTGTGGCTTTAGGATCAGGTTCATAGATTTTTCCAATTTCTAAGGTAGCTCCTTTACTTTGAATTTTGGTTCTGAATACCTCATTCGCAGTTCCATCAAGAATATAGTACATTTCTCTTGCAACATATTCTTTCAAGCTGAAATAAATATCAATGAGTATTTTCATTGATTGATTCAAGTGTCACAAAACGGATGATACAGAGCAACAACTGAATTATTAAAAGAAGAAGAAGAAGAAGAAGAAGAAGAAGAAGAAGAAGAAGAAGAAGAAGAAGAAGAAGAAGAACAAGAAGAAGAAGAAGAAGAAGAAGAACAAGAAGAAGAAGAAGAAGGAAAAGAAGAGAAAGGAGGAGAAGAGGAAGTAGAAGAAGAAGAAGCAGATGATGATGTCAGGACAAGTACAGTCATAATAGTAGATGAGTAATAGAGGATTCAACCAATCACAACCCAACCAATGAGAGACCAGCAGATCAGTCGTCAAGAATCAAACCAATCAATCAACTACAACATGAACTTAACAAAAACACAGAAGATTCTATAAACTTCATTACAAAAGCAGTTGGTAGTCTTTAATCTGCAATATCTGATCTGAAATAGAACTAATTATCTCTTGTTACTTTATTACAAGTTGGATGGAAGATTTTGAAGCAGAAATTGATGATGTAATAGTGTAATATTGAGAGGGTAGTATTGTAGTTGTTTTTGTGTATCTTATATTATTTTTCAGGTTTTTGAACTGAAATGAACTTTGATTCTAACTGTATGATGAACCCTGCGTTTTTAGTGTGAGAATTGACTCTGTCTTGTTGGAATTTGCTAACTTGTTGCCTAGTTGTCAAAATTAAAGCAATTTTCGTGCATTTCCCAAGTGCAGTTTCAATTTCATGTCGAAAAAGCCACTGTATTTGAAAATTGTACGAGCATTGACCTTTTTGCAGCTTTGGCTTTTCCACTGGAAGTTATGCTCAACGCTCGTGGAGGGGGAACAATTTTCAGTGAAAAGGCCACAGTTCGAATTGAGACATAACTGGGAAAACATGTAACGGTGTGCGAGCCTCGGTCCTCTGAATGGGCCCATTTCCCATTCGGAGGGACAAATTGTTATGTTTTCAGTTATCAGTAATTTTTATCTAGTTGAATAGGAAACCAAATTTAATAGAGTTAGTGGGAGTAGAATCAGGAAATTATTTGTGCGTGTGAGTTCCAGTATAGTGAGTTTTCTTAATCTTATGTGTGTGATTCTGAAGAGTCGAAATTTTAATTTTAAAAATGGTGAGTGCCAAACATTTGTTGTTTTCGTATTATAGCTCAAAATTTAGTGACATAGAATGACCGAGGCCCGAATTTAGTTGCAGCAAGCTAGCAGGTTCCCAAATTGTATAGATTAAACAATTGAGTACGTCTTCTTGACCTGAATCGATTGCTGAATAACTTTGTTCTGTTTGAAAATTTAACATGTTAAATGACTTTTAATAATTTGTTCTACCGATTTAGAGTTCAATAAACCTGAGGTTGAATTTTAAAAGTATTTTCCTTTGAAGTTCCTGGCTCGTAGTTACTATAGTTACTATGTTTGCTAGAATATGTGACAATGATGATAATCTGTGCATTTGAATGAACGAATCCACTTATAGCTCCCAACCAATCAAGGATTCAAATACCGGTAGATGAATTGATAGCAGTAAACTTTAGCAAATATTATAGAAAAGAAGAAACAACCCCCCTCCGTTTACATTGGTGGCCAGCGGTGGTATAGTCTGCAAGAATGTCTATCAAACCACATGTATTTTTATATATTTCATATTTGGAAGATTAATAAATAGAGACTAATATGTCACCGGTTACAGAAATGATTTCAGGTGTGGTGTAGGGTTTAAAAATACCTCCACCGGTTACAATGACACTATAGAGAAACTCACTTGAAATCTGATAATGCTCCCACAGTAAATCCGGTATATTCCGATTCGTCCTCTGTTTCATAATAAGCAGATCTTTCCGAGACTTCTTCAGTTTCATCTTCACTGGAGTTCTCTGAATTTTCCCCAGTTCCCTTATCATTGGGTTTTCCCGAATTTCCCTTAGCCCCCTCATTCGTGGATTTTCCCGAATTTTCATTACCTCCCTCATCCGTAGGTTTTCCCGAATTTCCCGTAGCTGCCTCATCCGTGGATTTTCCCGAATTTTCATTAGCTCCATCTTTTATGGGTTTTCCTGAATTTCCATTTCCTTCCTTATTCGTGGGTTTTTCTGAATTTCCATTACCTCCCTCATCTGTGGCTTCTTTCGAATTTTCCTTAGAACCCTTATTGTTGTGGTTTTCCGGATTTTCCTTGGCTTCCTCATGATTGGAGCTATCTCCATTTTTCATAAACCTATCGAAATTATTATATAGCATTCTCGCTTTTCCCTCTGAAAAATCATAATAATATACACAATGAAACTACAGTATAACGTTAAGATTATATTGAGATTGAACTACATTCTTTTTTCTATTCATGTAACTATGTTTGACCTTTTCAATTCACTAACTATGTACATGCTTATAAATCAATTCATAGCAACTAACAATAAATATGTCTCTAATGAGATTAATAAAAACAATATAAAAAATGTAGTACCCTCTCTATTTAAAACATTTTAAAACTCTTTAAGATTTTAACATCTTGAAAATGCATGGCCAAAGTAGGCCGGAGCTAGTCGTTATGTGTAAAATATTTTAAATAAAAAGGGTACCACATTTTTTTATATTGTTTTTATTAATTTCAATTAAGTAGCCCATATATAAGTGAAGTGATCTATAACGAGATCTACGTTTACCCCATTACCCGCGCACAAGCCTAGACATTATGTGGGCATCACTCTCATCAAAAATAAATTGCAATTTTATAATAATTCTCTTGTATATAAATAAAAATTATCTATCTGAAGTAAATTTGTATAGTGGTGGGGATTCTCTTGCTAGAAGATTCCACTTCTCCTGAATTAGGTCGTCAATGGGCCCTACGACCGTCAAACTTCAACCGGGACCGACAAATTAACGTGCCCATCCGATAACATGGACTGAACTGGTCAAAAAGTTTTGGTGATGATAGAGTTTCAACCCGGGATCTCTAGGCTGTTACGCAAGCACTCTATTCACTATAATGAAGTCAACTTTATAATGGCAGTGTTTGATTTGCAATGGTATTGCTATCCTTGTCTATCATTCAACAAATCGGATAGCGCTATCTCTTTATCGCTTAGCTCTGTTGCCAGATTGTCTTTTAACAATGTAGAATTAATAATTAATTAACAAAATATTCCATCTTAATTATGAAAATTATTCAGAAATATAATTTCTTGCCTAATAAAATATACTTGATTATTTTAAACATGAATAAACCGTTAATATCACATCAATAAACCAGTATCAGCTACCGTCTAGCAAGGCATTGACAAGACAGAGGATCGGCAACGTTTTTCTCCATCTTTCTCCACTGCCATTATAACGTGGACCTCACTATAGACAACGGATCACTCCTTTCATCTGAATAAAGCCTGGTTTTCACTAGTAGAGTTGGTGGTCGAGTAACTGGCATACTAACTCTACCGAGCTAACTCTACTCTACTTACTTGGTCGAGTAACTGGCATACTAACTCCACTCTACTTCCTTGGTCGAGTAACTGTTTTCACTACAATTGAGAATAGTTGGTAGAGTGTGTTGTCTAGTGAAAAGAAGTAACCTTAAAATGTCAATACTTTTTAATAAATAACCAGTTTTAATAAATTAATACTTTTTAATAGATAACAATACTTCTTGAACTTAATAGCCTACGGCACAACTCTACTATACTAGATCGAGACTGTTTCCATTAGCATAGTAGTGGTAGAGTAGAGTCAGAAGCAGTGGTGGTAGAGTACTATCCCCCGGTGCTGTACCAGTCTACTAAAAACTATACTCCTACTCCATACAATATTACTTCTGACTAGGAGGAATATGCGGCGTGGAGAAACGGAGGGGGATCAGCCAATCACAGTGATGGATAGAGTCATAGGTGGAAGCGCAGTTGCCAATTTGTAGATTAGAATCAGTTGAGTCAGTGCTCGCAGAGAGGAAACTTCGTAAGTTTAGCCTAACATGAGCGCCTGAATTTACACTAGAAATTAGAGAACACTGGCCGGATCAAAACGGTAACATAGCCGCTGTTGTATCCCTACCGCTCTATGCCTTCTCTGCTGCACATGTACATCCCAAGTCAAAAGTTATTTTGTACAGAGTATAGTACTCTACCATGAACGTTTTCATTGGGAGATTTCAAAAGATAGTTAGCACTTCCCAGGGAACTATACCACTTACTCTACTAATGAAAACCAGACTTAAATGATGGAAAATGAAAGTCTGAATAAATGATGTGATAGAAAGATAAAGATGATGAGCTTCATATACAAGGCTGTAACATATGAATAACCACTTCTTATCTGAATGAATATATTGCGAGATAGAGAGAAAGATGATATAAAATCAAGCACTCACCAAATTTCACTACAGCATAAGTTTCTTCATTGAGATATTTGAATTCAGTCAATTGCAACTGTGGTTTGCCAATGTTGGTGAGGCCAAAGTAAATTGTCAAGCCATCAAAGTAGAATATTTCCTTTAAAAATCTATAGTGATCATTTGATTTGAATGAGAATGTATTCATAACTGCAAATAGTCTTTTTCCGCTCTATACAAATTGAATTTGGAACAAACAATAAAGGAATTAAGTTCTGCCACATACTGAATCTAATAAGTAGAAACTAGTAAACATAATTTTGAGGTTCATGAAACAAAAAATCATGTAAAATACAACAGACCAACGCTTTATTATCAAGAAATGGAAAATCAAAGTACCCTTGTTTCAAATACTTTACTCAAAACATGTTTTATAAACAGTAATGTGATTATCAAGTTTATATTTTTATATTTTCTTGAAATGTAACCTTTTTTGAAAAGTTTGAATAGAAGTTTTTTTGTCTTTTTTCCTTAGGGCTACTTTTCAATATGAATAAAAATAGAAAACTGAGTACCCTTTTTTAAAATTATTTCCTCACAACATGTTTTGGCTTTATAATGCAATTATCAGGTGCTTGGAAAACCAATTATTTTCCAAACACTTGATAATGGTATTATTTAGCCGTAACATGCCATGACGAAATAATTTGAAAAAAAGGGTACTCATATTTCTCTTTCTGTTTATAAAAGTTTTTTCTTATTTCTTGATAATTTATATTTTATATGCAATAAAACATTGGAGTGGATCTCACCCTCCAAAGTGGATTCTCACATTTCAAAGAATGGACCTTGATATGTTCAAAGCTCCGCCAATTTATGTAGTACATGCAAAAAATATTATCTTCAAGTTATTTCTTAAATGCATTTAAATTAACAATATTATAAATAGGTATCCCATATTTTTTTTCTTTCTTATCATGTACAGTTCAATAATTATTATTTAAATTTATATTATGTAAATTCATCTAGAACTTTGCTGATTTCTAAGCTGATTCCTTACATGTATAAGCCAGTGTATAATGTCTTAATAGACGATATTATTTCCTATTGTTTTGTAATAGGACCACCTTCATAGTTTATTTCTCTTTTTTTTCCTCCAGTATTGCTAATGTGATCTAGTATAATGTGATAGCTTAATATATACTATATTATTTTCTTCGATATTTGTAATTGATCAATACTATTGCAGAACTGTTAAATAATTATTATTTATCTCTTAAGTTTGATTCAATTTTATTGTCAATTTTTGTAAATGTTACCATAGGCAACAGTCTAGTAACAATTATCAATAAATATCTATCTATATTGCAATCTAAATGAATAAAGCACTCAATCATACAATCAATCCCTACCAGTTGAACCAGATAGTATCGTTCTGATCAGTTTACTATAGTCCATATGAATTTACTTCAGACTTGGAGGAAAATGCAGCGCAGAGAAATGGAGGGAGATCAGCCAATCACAGTGATTAATAGAGTCATAGGTAGAAGCGCAGTTGCCAATTTGTCAGTCGTCTGACTACTTTCAGACGGGAAACTTCGCATGTGTAGCATGAACACATGAACAGTCACTATAACTTTTATCTGAATGATAGAACATTAACAGTCACTAATAGAAGTTGGAGAACCCTGACCGCTTCAAAAAGCAGCTTCTCTTTGTCTCAGATACAGAGTAACGGCCAGCAACGGTCACAGTTATCACATAGTTATTCAAAAGTATTCTTCGAGTATCTATAGTGAGGTCCACGTTATAATGGCAGTTTGTGATTTGCAATGGTGTTGCTATCCTTGTGTATCATTCAACAAAGCAGATGGTGCTATCTCTTTCACGCATTGCAAGGTTGCCACATCGTTTATCAACAATGTAGAAATTCAACTAATTGACAAAATAGGGTTAAGGTTTAGGTTATATTTGATAATGTTTCATAAGGATAGGTTAGGTTTTTGCTTTGAAATTGCAATATGCTAGAAGGGGCTAGGGTCCAGGTAGAGTTATGTTTTTTGTTGTTTCAAAGGTGAAAGGATAGGTTAGGGGGTTAGGAGTTTGCTTTGAAATCCGAAGTATTGAATGTGAAAGGGTTAGGGGTTAGGTTTTTTAAGTTATATTTGATAATGTCTCATAAGGCTGAGTTAGGTTTTTGCTTTGAAATTGCAATATGATAGAAAGGGCTAGGGTGCAGGTAGAATTATAGTTTTTGATATTTCAAAGGTAAAAAGATACTGTAGGTTAGGGGGTTAGGATTTTGCTTTGAAATTGCAATATGCTGGAAGGGATTACAGGTTTTTACAAATATTTATGTTTATTAATGTTTTAAATATAAAAGGGGAGGTTAGGGGGTTAGGATTTTGCTTTGAAATAACAATATGCTGACCTAGTTATAGTGGTTTTTAACATTAGTTAAATAACAACCGTTATATTTTATTAATTATATTATTAAAAGGTACTCTCTCTTTTATTGAATGAAATGATGATTATATATTGATTATTATATCGAATTTAATGATAAATCATCATTGGATAATAATATCATCATCAAAGTGGAATGCCGGCCTCAGTTACAGTGCTCGGTAACCATTGTCACAAAGAACATTACATTCAAAGAACTGACTGGATGGAACGGGAAAAAACCGTTACTAACGCATGCGCGATACTGAGCTGTCTGAGACCGAAAGTGTGTCTTCAAAACGGCAACATCGCGCCTCTGTATCCCTCCCACTTTCTCTGCTGCGCATGTCCATCTCAAGTAAGAAGTAATTTTGTACAGAGTATAAGTGCGCTAGGCTAAGGAAGTTGTTGAGAGTCGTTTTCAAAAACAGCTCTGATTATAATTGTATGCTCACGTTATTGTCGTCAGTACAATTCCAAATCATGAGGCGCACAGGTTGAATGAAATAGTGGAAGCTAGAAGCGTCTCCTTCGTAAGTCAGTTCAGTGTGGAAAGGAGAATGATCTTTAAGAATCTCCTGTTCTGGAAGTTCGTCAAGCTCCTGGCAACTATTAACAGAAAACGAATAATTCATTTCTGGACCGAAAATTGAGTGGTGAAGCAGTGATGTGTGATCTCATCTATATAATAAGAGAGATTAGGGTTGTGTTTGTTCGTGTATTCGTTTGTTGACATCAAAACATGTCAACTAGTGGATTGCATACCGGAAAAACAGGAATGATTTAGATCTCCAAATTTTGCACATAGATTCTAAAAAATATCAATCTCGTGCACCTGGGAGCCCAAATTTTAATTTTCCTTCTAGATTTTCAGAATTAATGCTTAAATTTCATTAATGGTAGGCTACATTCGATTACATTAAAAATCACCAAATCATATGGTCGAAACTAAAAAAGGATAACATCTTTTTCTATATTGCTTTCTACATGAAAAACATAGTTTTGAAACTTCGTTTTCCTGATGCAATGTTTAGGCCTACACGTGGCATGGATTATTAATTTTTCAGCTAGAACAATTTTTGAGACAAAGTGCTAAATAAACGTCTACAGTTTCATCGGCAATATGAAAACGGAAAACGCATGCAGTTAATTAATATGTTTTTGAATGGAGGTGTTGTTATTTACATAACAAAATATACCTATTCTACCATTTTTATTTAATTAAGATTTCAAAATTATTTGAGCCCTGATAGGATGACAGACTCACTGTACAGTCAGTCGAAAATTTTAATATTTGAATGACGGTATTTTGGCAAGCTAAGCAAAAAAAAAAAAATAAGGTCATATGCACCTTTTCGTTATATCTTCAAATGAAAAATGAGTTTTGTGGGTTGTCAAAATTCCCTCTGAAAGGGAAACTATTCAACTTATTCTATCTTTTAGTCAAATAACAATGATCATCACTATATATAGGAAATATATCACTATAATAAGTAGGGGTAAAGTGAGACTTCTGTCTCAAAGCTGCCCCAAAGCTGGAGAAAAGCTGCCCCCAAATCTGCCCCAAATCTGATTCTTGGTTCTAACCTTGCCCAACCCAATGTAATCTGATCTAACCTAACCTAGCCATACCCCTAATCTCACAATAAACCTCAAATGAAGATTTCTCACTTTTTTGGAAAAAAAAACTAGATCCAGCTTTTTTTATTTCTTGAATAACTAAGAAACAGTTAATTTTACAAAAAAATTACAAGAATAACTTTTTCCAGTAAATCTAATAACGAATCCATTGACACCCCATTTGTCAAGATTGAACAAAAAATAAGGATCTCATGGGAAAACTAGATCCAATAACTAAGAAACCGTTAATTTTACAAAAAATTACAAGAATAACTTTTTCCAGTAAATCCATTTGTCAAGATTGAACAGGGAATATGGAAAAAGTAGATCCAATTTCTTGAATAACTAAGAATAATTTTTTTCAGTAAATCCATTATTTGTCAAGGGATCCTAACTCTGAAACTGAGCAACAAGCATTTTTATGTTGAGACCCTTTCTTAAGCAAACCTTAGCACTAAACCTCCCCCAAAATGGTGGGGGGGGGGTTGGGGGGGGCTTGACCCTCTGCCTTCAACCAGCTAAGCTTGAACTACTTGAAAACTCACCTCAGGTTGTATTAAACATTTATTATAAAAATAGATCATGAGTGTTGATAAATTTGGTCAATATTTGTATGATAAAGATAATAATAGTGATATTAATGTTGATATCAGAAATTTGATTCAGAATTTTTTCCATTTTTTACAATGTATACCATTAGCTGCAACTTTCATACCAAACATCAATCTCAATAATGAAAAAGAATGGAAGTATATGACTGATCCAAACTTAATCCAACAATTCTCACTCTCTTCTGGAATCTCTTTCAAAGAATGGTATGAAAAAAATGTAATAAATATAGGTGAAACATCTTAGGTTTAGGTGAGTACACCCAGAAAGAAATGTAGGTTTGGTTACCCAGACCAAGAACATTATTCAACTTTAATGAAAAATCTAAGCTCATATAGATAGCACTATATCATCACAGTCAGTATGTTGCTTTGAAGAAAGCTGATAAATTGGATAATAATATAAAATGCTTTAAAATTAAATTTGAAGAAAATGGTTGAGATCAAGACAAGAACAATTCTACAAATCAATGGGATGATACTGAAGGTAAAATATTGATACATTTGTAGATTATACTTTTGATTTGAATATTGTCTAGTTCTTTGTTATTTTATAGAAGATTTATAATACTCTTTTTACTGTTCCACTCAGTGGTGTATATTCAAACTCATTATCATAGAGGATTAAACAGTAGGCACTGGTTTTTTCTGAGAAATTATTTGTTGTTTCCAATGTCAACTTTATGTCTATTGCACCAGATTCCAATAGTTCATTTTGCTTACTACAGTCTATAACAACCAATGGTGCATATTCATCAAATGTTTTATAATCAATTGATGTACTGCTGTTATAAGGATAGTATTCATTTTGGAATTCAGAGAACATGTGATACAATAAATGTTTATTACCAACAATATTTTCATAGGGGAATGATTGAGCATTTAAATAGAGATTAACATTGTTCAGATTAC
The DNA here is from genome assembly GCF_014356525.2 of Nilaparvata lugens. Lineage (NCBI taxonomy): Eukaryota > Metazoa > Arthropoda > Insecta > Hemiptera > Delphacidae > Nilaparvata > Nilaparvata lugens. The sequence goes on along the minus strand of NC_052516.1, from coordinate 8,412,464 downwards.
AGAAATCGAAATGTGACCTGTTAGCAGTTATAACATTTTTCCTATTCCTTTGTAATCCAAGAATAATAAATCTAGGTTTCAATATGTTTGAAGTTGTCTTAACTGTCCATTGAAGATTAGTAGTTTCAGGTAATTGTGGAAATTCATGCAATTCTCATGACCTGAATGGAATGGTAATTGGTATATCACTATGTGTTAAACACAGCAGATCAAGACGAACAGTGTCAGAAGCATGTATGTAGGGTACTTTCCATTGTAGTTTTGTAATATCAATTTTCACCGATTTTGCTGTCTCTGATTCAATACAATTTAAGTCTGATGATGATCTTAATAGAACAATTTCCTGACGAACATTTAATAGAACTTTTCTATAGTCTTCCATTACACCTAACCACATATCCAAAGGAATGCAAAAGCAGAATTTATCTAAACTTTTCCATCCAGTCAACTTCCATCCTGCATTCTCCATAATTTTTTCATTGAGTTTTGATTGACGTAGATAGTTTTTCATGGTTGTTGTCAATCCTACATTACGTGTGCGATCAACTTCAACCCCTCCCAATTCATATCTGATTTCATCAAATAGGTATGCAACTCCATTATTGATAAGTGGAAAGTCCTTGGTTTCAACATCATTCTTATCTTTCACTTTGATTTCGCCTTCAATTATGAGAAAACTTCTACTTGGAAGTGTATAAATATCTTCTTGTTTTAAACTAATTCAAATTTCATCATTGTAATTAAATGTCTGTTGAATATATGGTGTGTGAGTGATATACTCATATTTGGTAATACTCTCATCAAGATGTACACTCTGATCAACAAGTAATATATCCGACTTGACTTCTTTCTTATACATTTTTATTATATATTTTTTTCTTCTCAATACAACCTGAGGTGAGTTTTCAAGTAGTTCAAGCTTAGCTGTTAAAGGCAGAGGGTCAAGCCCCCTCCCCCCCACCCTGTTGGGGGGGGGGGGTTTTAGTGCTGAGGTTTGCTTAAGAAAGGGTCTCAACATAAAAATGCTTGTTGCTCAGTTTCAGAGTTAGGATCCCTTGACAAATAATGGATTTACTGAAAAAAATTATTCTTAGTTATTCAAGAAATTGGATCTACTTTTTCCATATTTTCTGTTCAATCTTGACAAATGGATTTACTGGAAAAAGTTATTCTTGTAATTTTTTGTAAAATTAACGGTTTCTTAGTTATTGGATCTAGTTTTCCCATGAGATCCTTATTTTTTGTTCAATCTTGACAAATAGGGTGTCAATGGATTTGTTATTAGATTTACTGGAAAAAGTTATTCTTGTAGATTTTTTGTAAAATTAACGGTTTCTTAGTTATTGAAGAAATTGAAAAAAGCTGGATCTAGTTTTCCCATGAGATCCTTATTTTTTGTTCAATCTTGACAAATGGGGTGTCAATGGATTCGTTATTAGATTTACTGGGAAAAGTTATTCTTGTATTTTTTTTGTAAAATTAACGGTTTCTTAGTTATTCAAGAAATAAAAGAAGCTGGATCTAGTTTTTTTTCCAAAAAAGTGAGAAATCTTCATTTGAGGTTTATTGTGAGATTAGGGGTATGGCTAGGTTAGGTTAGATCAGATTACATTGGGTTGGGCAAGGTTAGAACCAAGAATCAGATTTGGGGCAGATTTGGGGGCAGCTTTTCTCCAGCTTTGGGGCAGCTTTGAGACAGAAGTCTCACTTTACCCCTACTATAATAAAGGAAAGAACTGGATTATAAACGTAGCCTATACAGGTGTAAAGTACAGGGAAATTATGTTTGATGCATTATCACGTCAGAACTACTGGACTGATTAACTTAAAATTTGGCATATAGATTCTTGCTTAACCGAAGGTGGTTATAGGCTAATTTTAAATTCTTCAAGATTTGATTACATCAAGTTTTCAATTATTTGTCACGCTTCCAGTTTGTATGGAAGCAGCAGAAGATTTCTCTTGAAAGGGAAATTAGAAGATAGGTATGATTGGGGATCCTTTTCGAATGATGAAAACAGGATTTCCGTCACACCCAAATTTTTTTCGCCATTTTGAATCCAACTTCTTTTTTAATTGAAAGGTGGTCATACTGATTTACTTGAAATGCAGCATATAAATTCTTAATCAACCGAAGATTCTTATAGGCCTATTTTGAATTCTTCTAGATTTCATTACGTTAAGTTTTAAGAAAGATCCTTGCGAAGCACGGGTCACCTGCTAGTAACCTAATAATACAGAGTGGCCCAAAGGTCAGTTGACGCTAGCAATTTTCAAGGTCATCTGTTGATACAAACCAAGCCACAGTTTAGTTTGATGGTTGTTTGTGATAATGTGTTCATTGACATTCGATAAACAATGAATATAAATTTAACTACAGAACAGCGTGTAACAACGTGTCAACTGACTTATGGGTCACTCTGTACTTTTGACAACGAAACTTTTCATAAAAATTTTGGAAAAAGATAGGGCAGGTTCAGCCTATTTCTCCCTCATGGTATCTATATTATGATTATAGTTGATATATACAAATCCGAGGCAAAGTTAACGTGAATTTAACAGTTCAGGGGAAAGTTATACAAACACAACCTTAATGCTTATGCAAGACCTCTGTGAAAATATTATTCTTGGGCACGAATTTATGAACAATTTCTCCAGTATAGAAATACCATTTATTGGAGGTAATAAGCCACCTCTTACTATTTGCGGAATAACTCAAGCAAAAATTCCTCCTTGCTCCCTTTTTCAACATCTCAAACCCAATTGTCAACCAATTACCGGTACAACCAAATCTCGCAAATTATCAAAAGATGATGAAGATTTCATTTCCAATGAAATTCAACAATTACTGGAAGATGGCATCATAGAAGAAAGCCACACACCTTGGCGTGCCCAAGCATTTGTTGTTAAACCCGATAACCGAAAAATGGATGGTTATAGATTATTCTAGAACTATAAACAAATTCACTGAATTGGACGCCTATCCCATTCCAAATATGGAAGATTTAGTTCGCAAAGTAGCTCAGTATTCCTGGTATAGTACTGTAGATCTGAAATCCGCATATCACCAAGTACCAATCTTACTTGAAGAAAGGCAATACACAGGATTTGAAGCATGTGGGAAACTTTATCAGTTCTGTCGTATTCCTTTTGGTGTCACTAATGGTGTTTCAGCTTTTCAAAGAGTAATTGATTCACTCATACAAAAAGATAAATTATTTGATACCTATGCTTACTTAGATGACGTCATAATTTGTGGAAATTCAAAAGAAGAACATGACACTAATCTTGAACGGTTTCTTGCAGCAGCTTCAAATAACTCACTTACTATAAACAAGGAGAAGAGTAAATTCTGTCAAAAGGAGATACGTTTCCTAGGATTTTTAGTTGGAAACAAATCATTACGTCCAGATCCCGAACGCCTTGAGCCTCTACTTAATATGCCCCCACCTCCTAATCCCAAAACTCTTCAGAGAACTGTGGGCCTCTTCGCACATTACTCTCGATGGATACAAAATTTTTCAAGTAAAATTCATGCCTTGGCACACTGTACGCTCTTCCCTCTTCAAGGAAAGGCCCTTGCAGCTTTTGAAGATCTTAAAAAAGAGGTAGCTGCAGCTGTAATACATGTTTTTGATGAAGGAGGCATTCTCACTGTAGAGACTGATGCCTCAGATTTCTGCATAGCAGCAACACTATCTTACAATGAACGTCCTGTTGCATACTTTTCACGAATGCTAAACGAAAGTAAAAAACGACACTCATCAGTTGAAAAAGAGGCATATGCCATTGTAGAATCTATTAGGAAGTGGCGTCATTACTTATCTGGTCATTTCTTTCAACTTATTGCTGATCAAAAATCTGTTTCATTCATGTTCAATAGCACGGCAAGAGGCAAGGTGAAGAACGAAAAAATTATGAGGTGGCGCCTTGAGCTATCTCAATACACCTATGAGATCATTTACCGACCTGGAAAAGAGAACATAACTGCTGACGCTCTTTTTCGAGCATGTGTGATAATGGGATGTATCACATCAAAACAAGACTTGATAAAATACCATCAAGACCTCTGCCACCCCGGCATCACAAGATTTTTTCACTGGACTTAAGCTCATAACCTTCCATACTTGGTAGATGACATCAGAGAAGTCTGCATGGAATGCAAGATCTGCTCAGAGCTGAAGCCAAGATTCAACTGTTTCAAAGGAAAATTGATAAAAGCAACTCGGCCTTTTGAAAGGATCAACATTGACTTCAAAGGACCCCTGCCATCATCAACTAGAAACAAGTACATCCTCACTATTGTGGATGAATATTCGAGATTTCCCTTTGCCTATCCCTGTCGAGACATGTCATCAGAAACAGTAATTCAAAATCTCATTGACTTATTCACCACATACGGTTATCCTTCATACATACACACTGATAGAGGGACCAGTTTTCTATCAAAAGATGTCAAAGATTACTTAATGTCCAGGTGTGTAGCTACCAGTTCCACAACACCTTACAACCCTCAAGGTAATGGACAGGTGGAACGCTACAATGGAATAATTTGGAAGACAATCCGTTTAGCCCTATGGTCCAGGAACATGGATACTTCTCACTGGGAAAAGGTACTCTTAGAATCACTAAGCAGCATACGCTCGCTTCTCTGCACGACCATCAATTGCACACCTCACGAGCGAATGTTCATTCATCCTCGTAATCCCATGTCTATGACAAACTTGCCATCCTGGCTGATCAACGCCAAGGAGGCATGGATGAAGACCTTTGTAAGACTCAGTAAGCATGATCCTGAAGTTGAAAAGGTAGAAATTATTCATTTGAACCCTCATGTTGCTCAAGTAAGACTTTCTGATGGAAGAGAAGTTTCTGTCAACATTCGTAGATTGGCCCCGGTAGGTTCCACCACTGGGAGGGAAGAATGATATGATAATCATATGTCATAAATCAGTTGTTTGAATTATTCTAAATCATCAGAAAGTTTGTTATTTTATCTCAGTTTATTTTAGTCAATAAAAGCCATTATTCTAGCTCTTCAATGGTCTCTATTTATTACAATAGTGTTTTCTGAAATAGATGAAATAAGGTGCGTACAGACTTATGTGCCACAAACACGCGCATTTCAATTCTCAACAACTGATGCTAAGTTTATTATTTCTACTATCACCTGTGATTTTGAAGAATATTAACTGCTCGATGATGTTATAAGATGTTATAATAACAATTGTTTATGTTGTAAATAATAGTTTAAAATTGTGACTAGTAACTAACAAGTAATGGGACATGATAGGATAATGCCATAGAGAATTGGTAGCATATATGTAAATGTAAATTTGAATGTAAATGTACATGTGAATGTACATGTAGATTGTATCTGTATTTGTATTTATACAGAAACATTAATAATAATACTCGTATGGCTATTATTGGTGGGGAGTCCCTGACGGAAGCTCCACCTTGCCTGAATATACATAATTTAAGCCAGCAATGGGCCTTACGACTGTCATACTTCAGTTGGGACCGACAGTCCAACGTGCTCATCCGATAACAAAGAAACAGTGCCCATTCCCCATTCTAACCATCTAATGATGCTTACATCTATAAATCGTATGTGTGAAACGTTTAGGGCCGGTTTCCGAGCTCGGGATTCAGCTAGGTTCCAGATTTTAAACAGCTCGAGTCAGAATATTGGCTTTCCGAAACGGGGCGTAGTCATAGTCATGTTTAAACTAGTAGTTCTGTAAACAGTAGACCTCACGCAGTATTCTCATCCACAAGTACCTGATTGAAACTATAGATCTTATGGAAATACAGCAATAGACTGTCTTCTCCACACATCTGTGTAATCACTTGTCAGCTGATTTATGATGAATAATTCTATAGTCTGATTTTTACTCTAATATTGGCGAATGAAGGAGGGTCCTTTTCCCTTTTATATTATCCTTGAAATGCAAAATTTCCAGAAACTTTGTATATACGTCGACGTGCAATCAAAAAAATAACATATTACCTGTCAAATTTCATGAAAATCTATTACCGCGTTTCGCCGTAAATGCGCAACATATAAACATTTAAACATTCAAACATTTAAGAAAAATGCCAAACCGTCGACTTGAATCTTGGACCTCACTTCGTTCGGTCAATTAAATTTCGAAAAACTAGAAAATTGAACACAAAATAAAATGAAGAGAAAATAGTGCAAAGTTTCAGCTATTTTGAATTATTTAGGAATGTTTCATTTCAAGGAGAAAAGTTTCCAATTATTATAGAAATGAGAAAATGAGGATTCATTTTCTGCAACTATTTACTGCGACTACACCCCATTTTGGAAAGCCAATTTTCTGACTCCAGCTGTTTAAAGTCTAGAACTCACCTGAATCCCGAGCTCGTTAACCGGCTCTTAATGTGCCTACAGATTTATGCACATTCCTCTTTTCATTAACACTAAAGCTCTGCTTATTAAATGTGTATCATAGACACAGTTGAACAAAAGCCGGTTAAATTTTAATCGTGATTAATTCCACATGAATTGAATATGAATGATATCTTCATTTGTACAGAACATTAAGGACCGGTTGCACAAAAGTCGGTTAAATTTTAATCGTGATTAATTTCACGTGAACCAATCACAGAAGCCTTCTTTTCAAAAAGCCTCATATAATTGGTTCTCGAGTAAATTAATTGGGATTCAAATTTAACCGGATTTTATCCAATTGGACCTATAATACCACTACCTCCGTAAACAAAGCCGTAGTGCATTTGTGTGACGTCAGCACAGGTAGGGCTCCTACACCAATTAAAATTAGTTGATTTCAGCTGATCTATATCATCTAGTGTTTCTTTATCATGAAACTTACCTTCTCAAATTTAAACTCATTCGGAAGATTATGAAATGGAGAAGTTTTTGAAATATTGAAACCACTATAATTACCCGGAGAAAAATCGAGAAAAAACGGTTTGAATTTGAAGAATAGCATTTTTCAAGTTTAAAGGCCATTCCACACAGCATGTGGCGTGCGTGGCTGGACGCACGCTAGCTACTATTCAAAACATCGCTTCCCAGCTAATCAAATGAAGCAATTCAAATAGCAGCCACGGCCACGCGGGCAATGCTTGCTATACTAGCCACGCGTGGCTACCGTTCGCTCTCTGAGCGATCTTTTCAAACGTGTCCGGCCACGTTTTGGTCCGAGCATGCACAGAACGTATACTAGACGTATATAAATGTAAAGAAAATGAAAACTCAGTACCCTTTTTTTGAAATATTTTATCACAACATGTTTCGGACATTTATGCCATTTTCAAGTGATATCAGAAAAGAGATAAAAATATGGCATATCAACTAGACGTATACTATCGTATAGAATGTATACTATCATTGTCAGCCTCAAGGTCGCGCATTAAATGATGGAATTCGCCATAGGTGTTCCTTTTTTTATTGATTGGATGTACTCACTGGTCCCGTGCTGTCACCGAATACAATAAAACCAGCTCATTATCACTACTACTGCTGCTGCTCGAGTCATCAAACCAAGGTAAGCCACAAGAAAATCCAGATTCACACCACGGGACCATCGGAGTTGACATCTTTCTGCATACTGACGGGAAACGTGACCGGTATAGCATCGCAACAGTTGTGGCGGTGTGAATTGGCATGTGGCTAGCGTGGCCAGCGTGGCGTGCGTCCAGCCACGCACGCCACGTGCTGTGTGGAATGGCCTTAAGCCCTAATAAAAAACTACAAAATATCTGACATCGAATAAAATTACATTAATCTTGTTCGATTTTTTTTCTCTTTTCAACAATACCCTTGAAATTGGAATTCAAGTAGTTTGTTTTCGAGTTATTGAGTATTTAATGACCGGAAGTAGGCATATTCTGAAAATATCGAAAAATCGATATATCCTGAAAACTAAGGTCAATAAGAGAAAAGTTTACTGAACATTTTTTGTCAGAAAAGTCGAGTAGAATCTATGGTCGACGGCTGTTACAACCTTGGTGAGAAACCCTGTATATATAGTAAACATCTTTGGATGGTAAGAATTTATTTTTCAAAGGCATGAACATAACCTATGTATAATATTTGGAACTAAATTGGGAAATTGAAAAAGTTTTGGTCAATAACCTGTTTTTTTCTTTTCTGATCATTGTATTGTTTGTGCTAACCTAATAAATAAATAAATAAATAGACTCTCCCCAAGTATTTTAAGCCTCAATTTATCAACCCACCCCCCAAAAAATAGACCCCTACCTTCAACCCTCACAATAGAATAATTAATATGTATATTAATTGTATCAAATGAATGAATTATTGAAAAGGGACGAACACATTTTGCTTAGAACAAGGAAAGATGACATTCCCTTTCAATGGAAGCTCTCAACGATGAATGAAATACGATTTTAATGTTTAGGGTATCACTCACGTCGAAGATATTTGAATTATTATGATTATAACAATGGATGAACTATAGTGAGGTTCACGTTAAAGGAGAACAACTTTGCCGATCCTCAGTCTTGTCAATGCCCTCTATAGACGGTAGCTGACCGTACACCTGAACGGCTGATACAGCTTTATTGATGTAATATTAACTGCTCATTCTCGATTTAAATAAGCAAATCTTTTCATCATCTTCACTTCAGGGATTAGGTTTATTAATTAACCTGTTCTGGTATCCATCTCTTTCTTGGCCTCCCTACATCTCTTTTTCCAGTGAGTTTATAGTTTTGGACTTTACGTGGCATTCTCCCAGGTGGCATTCTATTCAAATGACTGCACCAGTTGCGTCTATTTTGTATAACTCTTCCATGCAGAGGAGCAACCAATAAAACCTGTCTTATATCAGTATTTCTGATTCTATCAACTGTAGTGCAGCCAAATACACTCCTTAGAAACCTCATTTCTGCAGCTTGAATTCGACTGTCCATTCTACGTGTGTGAATCCAATTCTCACTTCCGAGTCGGAGTCAGAACTGCAATGGTATTATAGAACTTTATTCTGGTTTCTCAGAAACCTGGTTCTGGTTTCATTATATTTTATCAAGCAAGAAATTATATATTATAATGAGATACACTAAGATAAAATATTTTGTTAGTTAATTATTAATTCTACATTGTTAAAAGACGATCTGGCAACAGAGTAAAGCGAGAAAGAGATAGCGCCATCCGCTTTGTTAAATGGTAGACAAGGATAGCAATACCATTATATACCATTAAAACACTGCCATTATAACGTGGACCTCACTATAGTATTTCCATGCTTAGGATATCACTCACGTCAAATTAGAGTTACGATGCCCATATTTCTCTGTCCATTTGGAGCCAACTATCATTTTGTTCTTTGCATAGTATTCGTAATGTATTCTATGGCGGTACATTCTGTTGGCTGAAAGTGGAAATCCAAGTTTTTCATTCGCTCCTATAGCCCTGTATACACAAAAAATAGAAAACACAGTTAGTGAAGTACAGGGTCAAAAGATGAATTGACAATTATAATTCAACCAATATATGAATGGAAGGATAGACTAAATGAAAAAGAATATGCAATACAATCTAGATAATAACAGTGTTAATTGAACGAGCCAAGCTGAACTTTTGAGTTGATCCCAGGTAGCACACCTACGTGTTTCCAACGTTGAAATTTGGTTGTTGAGGTTGAATAACCGTTAGCGGTTGAATTTTTCAACGTTTTAAATGCAACGTTGTTTTCAACGGTTGATCTATCGTTGAAAACACGTTGAAAACGAGCTTCCAATTCCACCACTCACAGCGCTACAGTAGTCCTTACACAAAAACGGATCTATCAACGACGATCGACTGATCAACGCGACAACGCCATTTCTTGTTTGAATTCTCATCACGTTGATGAAAGCTGTGAACTCATTTAGAAGAGTCTTCCTATTCCACTTTGACTTGGTAAGTTTATTTAATTTATTATTCTTATTTAAAAGATGAGATTGTTTGGTGATTTATTGTCTAAACTTCAAAACAAATATTGTGTGTTGAACATATTAATTATGTTTACATTTGAGGTTAGGGTTAGGTAAGTTATATTATGTTTTAAATTAGAGGGCTCTAATTTAATATAATTATTAAAAATTAATATAATACAATAAGCTTGGTTTTAAGTATTTTACATGTAGCCTACTACTTAACTTCCAAATAAATTACTATTACTTTGATTCCTCCACAAATATTTTCATTATGCTATCTATGTATTGTTTTTGTCACAGGACTGCTTGTGTTGAGAAATTCCATCGAACTTAATATAATAACACTGAACTTAATATAATATAAATCACTTAACATCAAAGTGATTGCTTTTAACAAGTTCAGTAATTAACTCGGTGATCCAAGAAATTGAAAACGGGTGTCCGGAGTTCAGCTTATAAATATTAACATTTTCCAAATATCGTCATTCCATGGTGACGAAATTTAGCTTAAACTTGTTCATTTTAAAATTAAATTTTCAATTAATTTATGCATGTTTACAACCCATATATGTCAAGGATATTTTTGATTAATTTCATTGTGATTTTAAACTTTTGGTCTAGGTTTACAAAATTTAGTAGGCCAATAAAAAATGGTTGAAATATCGGGATACAACTGTTTTTTTCATAAAACTAAGTATGTACCTACAGTAACTATTAAATTTTAGTCATAAATCTAAAAAATAAATTTTATATAGAGCCTTATTTGTTTACTTCTATAGGCCTAATGAAAGAGGAGTATTTCAAGTTAAAATTCGTCTATGCTACAAAATTTGGAAACCCAATATTCTTACTTTATTCTTAGTTCTTTTGAATGTTTGAACGAACAGCTGGCGTGACTTTCTCGTCTGACTATTGTATAGTAATGGACTATTTTCATCTAAAAAACAGTCATCACCTCGCACATTATTAAATGTGCACTTGAGAAAAATTTCTGTACTTGTTGTTAAAAGCAATTCCCTTTTAACCATGCAACATCTGTATCAAATAATAACTCCTATGTGGTGGCAAAATTTCATCTGCCTTCATATTATAGAATTTCTTATTAAAATTTATATTACCTTATGTTTCAGATTCTATCAAAGAATCTTGTGGGTCGACTGTGGGCATTGAGACCCAAATTGAAGACACTATTAGGGATTGGCTAAAATATGCGACAGTCAGAGTATTTTCAGTGGAGAAAAAAACAATCTAATTTCGTCGGTAATTAAAAAGTATTATGAAATGAAAGTGGAAAGTTATTTTGAAAGTCCCTTTCTATTGAAAAACTGTAATAAAATATTTGTTTCTCTATTGCATAAATCACAAACTATCATCATACCTGAAAACTAAAATGTAGGCGGGTTTATACGATGCCAATTAACAAGACAATAATATTGTCTTCTGAAATTTATAGCTGGTGTAAAGTATCAATTGAATCTTTTAATTCTAGAACCATCATCTAGGCATAGCTAAATAAAAACTAATTGACAATATTATTGTTTTGCCAATTGGCATAGTTTAAACCTGGCATAAATGTCAAGTAAAAATTTAGATGATCTATATTATTTGCTAGAAAGAATTGAGCTATTTTTGCTCACCACAGATAAAATTATCATACTAAAAATTCAAGATTTTTAAACAACTGCTGAATTCTTGAAATAATGGTTTTAATTTATGTTTCTTACAGACATAAAATGTTTTTGAGCTTGGCAGAGTATATTAAATTACCATGGTAATTTGGTTGTAACCATCTTAGTTCTTTAAACAACCTCTCATCATACTATTTTTGTGGATCAAAATTGAAGTAATATGGAAATAGAAAGAAAAATAAAAATCTCAGTATCCTTTTTGAATCATTTAAATAATGATTAATAATAGTGATTAAATAATTCAAAAAGGATACTGAGATTTTTATTTTCCTTTCTATTTCTATAAAAAGTAGCCCTATACAGAAAAGAGATGAATATGGTTTTTATTGTGTGTTTTTAATGTCAACTTACCAATCTACCGCATTGCAGGGTAATATTTCTGTTACATGAAATCATATGTAAATAAATGGAAATATGATTTCGTATTTTCATCTCTTTTCAAATGATTTTAGAAATATTGCCATGTAATTGATAAGGTACCGGTTCAAAAGTATGGCTAATTCAACGTCTATTTATAGTTGAAAATAATGGTTGTCACAACGTGCTTTCAACGTCTATTTATGGTTGAAAATAATGGTTGTCACGACGTGCTTTCAACGTCTATTTATAGTTGAAAATAATGGTTGTTACAATGTTTTTTCAACTATTATTCAACGTTGAAAATAATGTGGAAACGGCGGACATTTTCTCGTGTTTTCAACGTTGAATTTAAACGTCTTTTCAACGTTAAGGTATTACGTGTTTCTAACGTTATTTCAACGTTTCTGTGCTACCTGGGATTAAGTTGACTTGATTAACATTGGCCTTGATTTAGTTGATGAAGTTGACCATTGGACTACTATGTTCGACGATAGCTTCCGAATGCTTCCATAAATAAACTTCAAATTTTCAACACATATCATTTGAACTTTTATACATAAATCGAGTTCGCTGGACAAAACGATTGACGAGAAAGGAGTGCCCAATATATAATTATAAATATCAAGTTTGCTATAGATACGAAATTTGATATTGTGATGGCTATTTACAAACCAAATAATAGTTTAAGATTTGTTAATATTTGAATTATTAGTCGGTTTCTCTCCATCACTTAGGTCTAAATTGGATATTCCAACATAATAGCTGTGTCCCACTTCTTGCTATCAACTAGAACCTATTCCAAGACTAGTTCTATTATTTTTTTCGTTTTGAATTATAGATAAAAATTAATTTCACTTCATAGCTTAGTGATAATATTATCATCTCAGTGTGTAGAGATATGAGACAAATCTAATGGTTCTTACGATCTTCAGCTCCACGTTGAATCTTATTGATATTGCTTTTGAAAAGTCCCCTCTCCATTTTTTTTCGTTTTGAATTGTGGATAAAAATAATTGATTGATTCGGTTCGACTTCATAGCTTAGTGATAATATTATCATGTACGTTTATAAATAGAGGTATGAGACAAATAGCTCCCACGACCTCCAGCTCTAAGTTGAATTATTTTTGAAAAGTCCAAACTCTGAGGTCCCCTCTCTATATACATCACTCTAAATTTTGAAGATTTGTGTGGCTTAGAGGACCCAAAGTCCCAACTCCGCCCTCAATGAAAGCAATCATTTAATTATGTTATAATTGATCGAATTCAAATTTATTCACATTCATAAATACATATACAGAGAAACCAAATAAGTCTAGCTTGACAAATACAACAATAATCTATCTAAAATTTAGTAATAGATTGTAAGTAATAGTATATAATATAATATTAATGTGAACAATAACTGCTCACAAAGTGCTTCATGAAGCACTTGTCCGTGATCAATTCTAGATTCCTTCCAGTTACAGATATCCTAGAACTGATTAAAAACTCCAGCACAGTAAACAATTTATAATATCTTACGTCTTTGATCTTCCATTGAAGCCAAACAGTTCCTCGGTTCCACTCTTCCATCCAAGATTATTTGGTTCATTTTCAAATAACAGGAAAGAGTCTGCAAGAATCAAATTATAGCTCAGGCGATGAACGCTCAAAAAAGGTGAAAGAAGGAAAAGTTTGGAAGATAATTTTTAACTTTCATAAATCAAAACTACTTTTCTACTTTTCAAAACTGAGTGTAAGTGAGGGCCGACTGCGCCATAGCTTCGCCCTCCTAGGTCAAAAATAAAGGCAGACATTCTGTTGTATTCAAGAATATAAGAATACAACATCTTTATTCAAAAATTGATATTTTGAGAAAATATTTGTTCTACTATACCATGAATAATCTATCCTCTAAATCTCATGGATTTATATGGGCGTTTACAATAATAGGCATCGTCAGTTTAACAATATTTTCATTTTTTAAAATAATTGAGCTAATTTGTCACTCATATATAAAATCATTACAATTTAGATACTCATTAGTTGAGTAAAATCCTCTAACCTTAAGCCATCCGGCAGTAGTTCTTTTAAAAATTTTCAGCGGCAACAATCTAAAGGTGCGTACAGACTTATGCTCTGCTCCGCACTCGAGCAAATCGATTGATGATCGCAGGTGGAGCAAGAGTGGAACGCGAACTGAGCGTGTAACAGAGCTCGCGCTTGGCAAGTTCCTAGGTCGAACTAACCAATAGTTGCGCAAGCGCGGTTAACGTTTTTGTTTGGATCTCTGTGTTAGCATATAAAATTATCAAAATTAATTATTAAATCATTGGAATTAAGTATTGTAAAATTATAGAAACATTTTTAATAATAGTATTATAAACAAGAGCCAAATCCATCCTTTTCACCAGAACAGACAGACTTTACTCATAGTCCTAACAAACGAGCTCAGCCCCAAAAGCTAAATTTTGGGTATTAATATAAACTCAGTCAATGCCAAACATGAAAGCCATTTCAAGTACATATTTTTTCACCACACTTGGATGTAATGAGCTGGTTTACGTGCGTCATATGGAGGCCGAAAGTGATTGTTTTCCGACCAGGCCGGTAAAACTTTACGGCCCTAGGGCTGTAAAATGACCTTGAATAACAGCTGATCGTGTCCGATCTCACAAAAATCATAGAGATAATCTCATAACGACTGTAATAATCTATATAATTATGTATCGTGAATCGCGGTATCATGTCTATAATATATTTTATGAATTACTGTTTCATAATTTAATATTTATTATTGTGTTTTTGATATCAAACAATAGAATACGATGATATCTCCATAGCCTCAACAAGATAGATAAGAATAGATAGATAGATAAAGAATTTATTTTTCACTTCAAAAAACAATACAAAATAAGATAAAATTAAATACAATATCATTCGTCAACAATCAATACCATATATACCAATACCAATACAATACATCAATACCATATTATTATTTTTCATAATAATCCGAAAATTCTTAGGCATAGCCGAAGCCGTCAGCCGGAGTTGATAGTTATTTAATCTATATCTCATCCTTATCTTCTAGTTTTTGTCAAAGTTCTCACAGTAGGCTACTACAGAGTGAACGGGCTACACAATGTCATGCGATAGCACTCAATAAACTTTATAAGGCAACTGGGAAGTTAGCACTAAATATCAGTCACTCATAGGCATAGCACAGTAGTCCGTCTATGCTTGGAATCTTATCATTTTCAGTTCATTTGAGAAACCTGAATCATTATTATAGGCCTAGAGATGAACTACACATTGATACAAAGTAAATTATTCTTACTTATTAATCGAACATACAAATAATTCTTTATGAAATGAAGTGATACAATGATAATTTGAACTCATTTGAACAATAAATAATCATCTTCAATAATAAACCGATGAACTCAATCATACATGTCCAGAGCTATATGTACAGTTTACGGTTCGGGAACAATATTTACAATGACATATTTATTTTCTATTATCCACAAGTATTATTATAGTACAGCTATTTTTAGAAATTAAATTCATCCACAAGGAGCTTTCTATATCTCAATGTTACATTTTTACATATCCCGCTAGACTTTTCCAGTTTTTACCATTTAAATACTCTTGAACCATTTCATCCGTTATCACCGAGCTCTTCCAAACCATTTTACTCGGTACTCTGATAGCACCTTACATTTTCCTATAAAATGATAAATATCTTCAATTTCTTGACTATTACATAGTGAACAAATATAGCTGTTTTCCCCCCTATCTACTCTAAAATTCAAGGGCAATAATGACCCTCTCGCTCTGAAAATTATGTTAATCATCCTTCTTTTATTTGAGTCGTTTAAATAATCTTTCATAACTGCGTTATCGGTTCTTAACGTATAATATATTTGATGAAACTGAGAATTTGAAGCTTTCTCCCACCAAGTTCCCAGTACATTACGGCGAATTTTATCAATTATATTGTCGCACGTCATCCCCCACCGATCTGGCTGAGTTATAGGGTCCACCCATCCCTCATTAAATTGATTAAATAATTGTTTCCATTCACTACACCAGCCACTATTACTCTGTACCACTAAGCTTGTTAATATTTTAGGGTATCTATGGTCAGGTAATGCAAGTGCTTTTAATATGTATTTGAAATGCATTTTTAGGGTCTGTAGCCACATAATATCCCTCCCGCTTTCTAAATATAGAATATAGGTATTCCTACAAATACTTTATAAACGGAATTTGTGAACGATATGGCTCTATAATTATTAGGATTCTTGGTGTCGCCTTTTTTATGTAAGGGAAATATTATTGATTTATTAAAAGACTCAGGGGGCGTACACTCATCATAAGTTCTGTTGAAAAATACATACAACAACTCCTTGAATTCTAATGGTGCTTTTTTGTAAAATTCAGGAGGGATCCTATCCTCTCCTGGCGCTTTTCCGTTTTTAAGCCTTTTCAGGGATATATCTATCTCATCATAACTAATTATCCTATCAAGCGCATCACTATTGATGAGTGGTTCAGCATACATTATTGGTCCACTTGATCTTTCAGTTGTGTATAACCGTTTAAAATGATATATCCACTCATCTGCACTAATATTAGGATTTTTTTTCGGCTGAATTCCTTTCAGTTTGCGTACTATCTCCCAAAACATTTTAGAATCTTTAACAGTAGCAAGTTTATTTTTTAAATCTTTCCAGTAATATTCCTTTTTAGTTTTACATAGAGCCTTATATTCTTTTGTTATTCGCACATAGTCATCTCTAACGTCAACGGAATTAGTTTTCTGGAATAATCTAAGAAATGAGAACATGCGTGCTCTCATATTCTCACATTCTCTATCGTACCAGTCGTTCTTTTTAAATCTATTCCTCATTGATTTAGGGACATTTTTGAAATTAGCTGCGTTGTAAATGAGTTGCCTCAACATACTACCGGCCTCGTTGATGCTGTCAGGGAGATTATTGACATTCCTACAATTAGCAGCCAGCTTTTCCGTAAAGCCAGTATTATTTAGACAACTCACCGATAACTTCGGAGCAAGTGGCATCAAACTATTTTCGTTATCGTTACGATAATCACTCAATAGACAAACGCATATTGGCAAGTGGTCAGAGAAACTTACAGGTATAACATTCAGTTTTTTTACTAAATTCAAGCATTCCAAACTTACACAGCATATATCAATAACTGATGCCCCTCTACTTCCTACGAATGTGAGCTCCCCCGCCTCACCACCTATAGTTCTACCATTTAAAATAGCCAAATTAAACTCTTCACAGAAATTCACTTACTTTTTCCCCTTCCAATTAACAATTTTATCCTTAGAGTTACGATCATGAGATATTATATTTGAGAGATTTAACGTTAACTCTAACGGTACATCCTGAGATTCTCCTACTCGCCCATTCATATCTCCCGCAAGAATAATGTTATCTGTATTATCTAGTGTCGACATAAAATCATACAACGCACAGTAGTCCCATTCCCATTCCTCGTCTGACCCACCACTCAGATAAACTGGTACAATTATCACATTTTTATCAGATAATATAACTACATTTCTACCATTTAAATTTTCTATTTTATGTTTTAACCCATTTCTAACTGCTATTAATTGGCCCTTCTTTGGCCTTCCATACCTTGAATCCCTTATCGCAAAATCCCAAACATAATCATATCCTTCAAGATACTTTTCAAAGAATACATGATCTCCGTTCTCTACAAATGTTTCTAATAAAATAAAACAATCATAATCTCTTAAGAAATTGAAAAAATCGAAAAGAAACTTACCACGCAGCCCACATACATTATAAACTAAAAAATCTATCTCACTTTTCGTTTTTATTTTGTGACTGACGGCATTGGCTCAGTGTCCTTGATCACTCCCAGCTTCACTACGACGTTGATCGGCTCCCTTCAGCGCATTGACGACCGCATCTGCGTCCTCTCCAAGAACATCACGTAGTTTTTCCTCCCCGTCCTGGTTCCCTGATTTCAACGTTCCTTCTCCATCAATTTCAAATGAGACGTTGCGGATAGTAAGACGGTCATGATTTATAAATACTTTTTCTTGTGGTCGTACCCTCATGATTTCCTTTTTCATTACGAACAGCTTCGCCCTGGCTTTTCTGGTCTTTGAGGAAAAATCCTTGTGAACAAAAAACCCTGTTCCCTTGAGCTTTTTCGCATTATTTAGAATATGTGTCAAATCGGCGTTGTCGGGAAAGTTTGCGATGAGTGGGCCTCCATCCCTCGCTGTACCTAGAGGATGGGCCCGGTTAATCCACACATCCGGTCTCGCTCCCAAAAACTGGATACAGAAATTTTTCACCACGTTTACTGCATTGAATGTATTCACATTGAATTTTAGTCATTTAAAAATCAAATTGTTCCGTCTACTTCTATCTTCCAAGCCAATAACCCGTTTCAAAAGCAATTTGTTTGTGTCCGAAAGCTGAGAAATTTGTTGCCTCAGATTTTTATTTTCGTTCAACACTTCATCCACTACTGTTTTTATCGATGCCACTGAGCTTTCAAAGTCTTCTTTAAGTTTTTTCAGTTTACCATCTATATCCGATGATAGGCGACTTTCTAACTCCTTTAATAATTTTTTCATGGTCTCTTCATCGATCCCCATTGCTGAATTGGATGATTTCTTTTTATGAGAATGTCCTTCGACTCGGGCGAACTTGTTGACCGGATCCTCTTTGATGAAGCTGTGGGTGAACAGTAGCTTTTTATGTCCGTCTGCATACCACTACAGATTCAGCATACTCACAATATATTCACAATACACACGTTAGTCAACACGATTTATATAGAAACTCGTAAAACTTTAACTGAATACGCGAAAAGTTCAGATTTACTAAATTATTAACTGAATTTAAGACTGATCAAGTAAACCGGCACAAAGTAACTTCGACTCGAAAAATCAGATAAGCGGAGCACCATAGCCTCAACAATATAATGTTGGCTGCATTGTCCATTGTCAGAAAGGTAAGTATCGCAAGTCTTTAAAAGTGAAGAATCGAATTTGAAATCAAAGTACAATAATTGTATCAATATTTAAAAGTGAGGTAGAGTAATAATTGTTTCTTTTTTATTATCGAATTCCACTTCTTAATGCAATACAATCAACAATAATAATAGGAAAATACAGCAGAGATCTAAAGTTTGAGGTAAGCCTACTGGTGAAACTCAGCCTTGACTGAGAAATTCCTAGTAATTTTTCCGTAATTCATTATTAAAACTTTTAGATAATTTTTCTTCAATATCAAACATTAGGCCCACTCAAGATTGAATCTTCGAATGTTTTCTCTATGATTTAACTATTTTCAGAGCAATATTTTGTTGTGAAAATGCCGGCAAACCGGCTTCAAGTTTGCCGCTATAGGCCTACACTATATTATAGTAGCCTACATACGTTACGATCTCTCAACAAAGAAAGGAATAAATGCTTGGCCATTGCAACGGGCCGTGCACGGCCGTCTCTGGCCGATCAATTTTTTGATCCGAATTGAATGGGATTTCCCAGCTCTATCCGGCCGAACTAACTGGTCGAGCTGACAAAACAAAGAGTTTCTAACCTAAAATTGTTTCACAGTCTTGTTTGTTTTTGTTTTTTTTTTTAAGTTGATCTGTTTCATGAAGTTGTAACTATGGACAATGATAAGTTGATAAGTTTGGTTCAAGAGCTCAGATGGTTCTCAGATGTTCTCGGGCAGCCGAGCGAGACAGTAGTGCTGTGACTATCTTGCGATTTGATTACGCTATCTGCAACTCTACGAAATACAGCAGGCTTGCTTCTACAATAACTGCTACTTGTATATTGGTAACGTGAGTTTTTCTGAGCACATGATTTTGCACCCTTCATTCTACTTATTCTTTTTCTAATTATTCCTTTCTTTTTTCCCTTACATGTTCCCTTCTTTATAAATTGTATTCCCATTTCAGGGGCTTCCTTTTCACAAGTCGTCACGATAGCCCTCTTGACGCAAATCTATTTTTCCTTACCATCCTCTTCCGTGTTTTTCATTGTTATTGCGATTATTCGAAGAAAGGGATAGGCCAAAAAAATCCTGTTGTTTTTTTGAGTTGAGAGCTTTAAAGTATGGGTGATAAGTCGGTATGCACGGTGTGTCAGGCTCCGATAACAGCAACAAGGAGCAATATTGCTTGCAATGACTGCAAAAAACGTTGCCATCCAAATTGTGTCAACATGACGAAGGCGGATGTGGATTTTATCATTGCCGAAGGTGATTTATGGAGATGTCCTCCATGCTCCAAGCTGAGGAGACAGAGCATGAAAGCCGTGTCTGCAGCTGAAGACGGCAACCCTACCCTATCGCAGATAATCTTTATGCTAGACGAAGCAAAGCGGGATAGGGATCGGATGGAGAAGGACTTCAATAATTCATTTGAATTCGTTAACAGTAAAATAGATGACCAAACAAGCACTATTACAAATCAGACAATAAAACTAAATGAGTGTCTCAGATTGATTGAGGATTTGAAAAGGGAAAACGCTAAACTCAAACGAGAAGTTCGTGATCTCGAGGTAAGGCTAGAGGATGTAGAGCAGTACTCACGGTCCAACTCGTTGGAGATTCATGGGGTACCTGAGGCTGCAAACGAGGATGTATATGAGACGGTTCGAAAGGTGTGTTCCGCGCTCGACGTTAATATCTCGCGAGATAGGATTGATGTGTGTCATCGACTGGGGAAGCAGAAAGACGAGAAACGTCCCGCAGGAATTATTGTGAAGTTTGTCAGAAGAGAGGACAAATTTTCAGTAATAGGAAAAAGGAAGATTAAGCGGAACTTGTCTACTCAGGACCTCGGTTTCCAACAGAAACCCCCGGCTCCGGTCTACATCAATGAGAGTCTCAGTCCAGGAAGGAGAAAGATATACGCTGCTGCCAGGGACGCAAAGAAGAGTAAGAACTACACTTATCTATGGGTGGACAAGGGAAGGATCTTCATGAGGAAAGAGCAGGGTAAACCATGTGTGAAAATTTCTTCGTTGAGTGATCTTGAAAAATTGTGACTTTCTTGTTCTATAGTAGTGCCTTTCAACCAGGAAATACTAATGACTACCTTTATATTATCCTTTTTGAAATCCGATTTTCCAGTAGGCCTACTGTCACTGCCAACGTTTTTGAAATCTACTTGTACGGTGATTCGTTTCCTTGTAATCAATCTTCATCCTCTCATGTTTATATTTTGTCATTGTGTTGAAAATTGTTCAATTTTCAGTCTCTTGGTCATCCCAAATGTTCTTTTATATTACACTAGAAGAGAGTGTCTTGGGTCTACTTTGAGCATTGTATATTCATTCTATTATTTAAACTTTTCTTTCCATTATTACTATGATGAATGATCTGATAAATAGTTTCGAAGATGAAATGGCAAGTGAGTCCTACAACACTATTGAGGTGGATGATATCTTTACTTTTAATCCACAGAATCATACAGATGAAGCATGTGAGAATTTTTTAAACATTTGTCACATGAATATAAGGAGTATGAATAGGAATTTTGACGACCTAGCTTATATTCTGCAAAACTGTGAGACGAACTTTGATATAATTGCTCTCAGTGAGACCTGGATTGTAAATAGTGCCCCGAACTATAATTTGAGTGGTTATTCAATTCATAATGCACCAGGTAAACTAAATAGATGTGATGGGATTTGCATTTTTACTAAAAATATTTTTAAAGTAGAGACCATCATTTTCGATATACTTGAGTCAAATTCTTTAATATTGAGTATAATAATGCCCGATACAAATATAAGTTTCACTATTGTTGCTATTTACCGATCTCCCTCTTCAAACTTGCAGATTTTCCTAGATAGCCTCAGGGATTGTATTGCTTTTTTGAATCATATAAATTGCCAGAATATAATAATTACTGGTGATATAAATCTTGATATAAACCAAAACACGAACACTGTAAGTGAGTATTTCGATATTCTTTTATCGAATGGATTCAAATCTTTTATCAACAAACCCACTCGTGAGTCAAACGGATCAAATTCGTGCATTGATCATATTTTCTACAAAAAAACATCTTTTAATCATAAATACATTATCGGGTCGATAATGAAAACAAGTATTACCGACCACTACTTAACATGCATTAATCTCTGTCTTGACGAGAATAGAAAAGAAACAAATCCAAGTGTACATTTAAAAAAATCTATAAATTTCATTGAATTAATGAGGAATCTTAAGAATTATAACTGGACTGACTTATACTCACAGCTTGAATCAAATGTCGATGATGCGGTTGATATCTTTGTCAATACATTAATCAAAGAGATAGATAGGGCGACTCAGATAAAAACAGTAGCAAATAGACTTAAACCACTCAAGCCCTGGATAACGACCGGACTCATTAAATCAATAAGAAAGCGCGATACAATGCACCGAGCACTGAAAAAGCAACCTTTAAACTCCGTTCTTAAATCTCAATATGCAAATTATAGAAACCTTTTAAATAACCTACTAAGAAAAACAAAATATGACTACTACAATAATAAATTGCGTCAATGTAGAGGAAACTCTAAAAAAACATGGGAATGTATTAATGACCTGTTAAATGCTAAAAAAGTTAAAAAAATACCCAGCATAGATGCAGAAGTTTTAAACCATCATTTTTCGAATGTAGGCCAATTGTATGCGGATAAAATAATGAATGAAAATCCAAGGGCACGAACTCATATTGATTCGATAATCCCTCTACATAATTCCTTTTATTTGACTGAGACGGATAATAATGAAATATTGGACACAATAATGTCTCTGAAAAGTAATTCTTCTCCTGGAGTTGATAATTTGAGTCCAGTATGCCTGAAAAGAGTGGCTACTCACATCTTGAATCCTCTCAGAATTATCATAAATAAATGTTTTCTCATAGGTCATTTTCCAAAACAATTTAAAGTGGCCAAAGTAGTGCCTCTTCATAAGTCAGGTGATTCAACAAATCCTACAAACTATCGCCCAATAAGCTTGATAAATAATCTGGCTAAAGTTATGGAAAAAATAATTAAAAAAAGACTTGTAAGCTACTTGGACAAATTTAATATTATAAATATAAATCAGTATGGGTTTAAAACTAAAAAATCGACAGAAGATGCTATAACTCAGTTACTCGAGATAATAATAGATAATTTTAATAATAGAAAGAAAACCTTAACTACTTTTTTAGACTTGGCAAAAGCCTTTGATACCGTATCGCAGTCTAGACTCTTGGAAAAGATGGAACACCTAGGAATTAGAGGCTCACCACTTACATTGTTCAACAGCTACCTATCGGATCGTCATCAACTGCTAACTCTAAATAATGTTACTAGTAATAAAAAACTCACAGAATATGGCTTGCCACAGGGAACAGTTCTTTCTCCGATTCTATTTCAGATCTATATAAATGACCTGCTCAAACTGGATATTGATCATTGCAATATTATATCATTTGCTGATGATACCGCGTTAACTTTTACTGGCCATTCTTGGGAAGAGGTGAAACAAGTGGCAGAGAGTGGTCTGAAGGTAGCAAAATCATGGCTTAATGAACACCTGTTAACTTTAAATACTGACAAAAGCGTCTTTATGACTTTTTCACCTACTGCCGCAACACAACCTCAGGCATTGGAAAGCATTAAAATACACAGAGTTGACTGTAATAATCAGAGTCTTAGAGACTTTTGTCCTTGTCCAGAGATCCATAAGAAAGAGCAAGTAAAATATCTAGGGATTCTGATAGATCCTCATCTCAGGTGGGACACTCATATCAATAATATGTGCTTAAAACTTAAATACCTAATATATAAATTTTATCAAATTAGACAACTGAATAACTTGGAAATTACAAAATTAATTTACTTCTCATATGCACAATCGGTTATACAATATGGTATACGGGCTTGGGGTGGGGCTTTGGATACACATTTCAAAAAGCTATTTATAATTCAAAAATATATAATTAAAACGATGCTAGGCAAGCCCAGACGTTATCCCACCTGTGATCTATTCAATGATTTTAAAGTGTTAACCGTTCGACAGCTCTACATAAAAAACCTAATATTTTACATAAAAAACAATAAACATAAATTTAATAAGCGTGTAACCGGTTCCAACTTGAACTTACGCCCTACTAGAGACATATTTCAGCAAAATAGAATGGACTTAAATGTGAGTAGGAGACAATTTTCTTACGTCTCTCAGAGGCTGATAAATTTAATCCCGACTAAATTTATAGAAAATATGAGCGGTAGCAGAAAGCTCAGGAATGAAATTGAGGAGTGGATATGTGGGATTGACATTGAGGAGGAAATATTCTAGGGGCCAACAAATCCTTTCTTTAGAATAAGGTATCATACATTTCTCGTTGCTCTTTTTTCCCATCTTTTCGGGACGCTTGTCACTGTTTTTGACTTTTACTAGACTTTCTTCATTTTTTTTCTCCGCGTAAATCGGTTTTATTGAATTAATAGTATTTCTCCCTCAGTATTTCCTTGTAGTATTTTGTACTAAATTTAACTTTTGCCTTTATCTGTTACTTTACTGATGCTCAATTTTGACTGGTTTTAGACTCAATTGTAAAAAATTTGACTGGTGACAGAGGTTTATTTATTTATTCATTTTTTTATTTATTCTTTTTATGTTATATATTTATTGTATAGATGTTTGGGTACTTCAGGAAATTAAATTTTATTTGTTTTTTTTTCAGGTTTTATTATTATTTATTTTTTGTTTTTTACTATTGCTCTAATTCTGTTGGTGTGAAATTGCAAAAAGACTTTTTTATTTTTTATTTTAGTTACCAAAATCAAGTGACTGTCTCGTTCATATTATAATGTACAATAACAATAGTGTAGAACTTCAATCACAGCTGTTAAGCTACTGAAGTTCTTTTCTTTTTTCCATCATGATACTGTTTCTTTATAATGATTGCATTGTAAAAATATTTGTAAAATATGTCAATGACAAAGATTGTTCAAAGACAAAAACACTGTTCATTGAACTTTTTTAATTTTAAAACTCTAAAATTTTGATCAATATGAGATGAATTATGATTCATATATAATGTTCCATTATGATCAGGTGACACATTTTGAACAGTTACTCACTGAAATTCGTGTATAAATTGAAGTTGCTGGCACCTTCCTTGCGATAGTATCGGATTGTTTCCATTTTGATTCTGTAGTCGTCATCCATCTTTTCGAACCATATCTGGTCCAGTTCTGTGTGTTTTACTCTACCAACATTATTTTGAGTCGGAGTTTTGAGGTTTTGTCTGGTTACAATTCGGACAACTCCCGTAAGAGGCGTTGTTTCAGAGCTGGAGGCAGACTGAGGCATAGATTTCCTCCTGTATATAGACGAAGTCCTAGCTGTAGACCTAGCTGTAGACTTGGATGTAGACTTAGACGTAGATGCTGCTTGCTGTCAAACATAGAACAAAGTGTAGAACTACTATAATTATGTACTGTAAATCCTCAATACCCGCTCCAATGATAAAAGCATTCACTAAATTACCCATCTATATTGGATAATCACAGAATTATTGCTCATCTATATTTCAGAACTTGGATAACACTGGTGAATGGTCGATTTCAAATCTATTTATTCACACCACACAAAGGCCCGGTTGCACAAAATTGAAATTGAAATCCTATTAAACTATCCTATCAACTATCCTATTTATCCTATTAAACTATCCTATTAAACGAGCAACTTCTGTTTATATGTTTAGATATATGTTTGTATGTTCGTATTTCACCGGATCTCGGAAACGGCTCTAACGATTCTCACGAAACTCAGAACATAGTAGGTTTATAATATAAAGATTCGATTACACTAGGTCTCATCCCTGGGAAAACTCGCTGAAGGACATAAAAAAAAATTATTATTCATCCTTGGAAAAACAGCTGATAATAATTATTTTGTCGTCTGTTGATGATAGAAGTGAGAGAGCGAGTTCATGTGTGTGGGACTGTGTCATAATTATGATTCAGCTGTTGAACTTTTGTAATCATTCAATCAGGTACTTAGTGCCGGTTGCAAAAAAGCCAGTAGGTTATTTTCAATCCTGATTATTTTTAATTCCAGTAGATCCATCTCTTTGGAATGGTCTTCTCTGATTTGATTCACGTGAAATTAATCGGGATTGAAATTTAACTGGCTTTTGTGCAACTAGGCCTTTTTGAGTGAAATTTTTGCATTCCTCTGGGAATTAATCCCAATTTACTGTGATTAGATAGAACATTTCCGTATGAACTATGAATGCTATTATAGTTTCTTGTTTCGTAATAAATTAATAATAATAATAATAATTTATTTGCCAAAAACAAAATTACATTATTTAAAACTTACTATAATTTTAATTATACAATACAATTCGAATAATTTAAGTTTTTTACAATAGAACAAAATAAATATTACTTGTTGGCACAGCCAGCAAGGAAAACCTGAGCGCCTGCTGCGAGTTCCATACCTGAAAATTAACTATTACATTCGTGGAAACAAATAAAGAATAAAAATATAATAAGAATTTCGGTTTTAAGACAGAATACAATTGATGAATTTTCTGTAATTTTACATAATTGTGGTTGTTATACATATATATTTGGTTATTAGAATTTATACTTTAGGTAATGAGAAGTAAATGTGCTGTTTAGTCCAGTGATTTATTTCGTTTAAAAGAGTTTTTGTGATTTTATTACTGATGAATTTGAAAGGAATTTTATTAGAAAGTAGATTATAGTAGTATGTGAACTGGTGTCTACATACAGATAGTTTTATTAGATTGGCATTAAATGCATTTGTAGTTGCTGGACGGGTAAGGTAAGGCGTTCTTCTGGACTCAAGATGTTGAAAATTTTTAAGGTACAAGATAGTTCTAACAACATACGTTTGTCTAAGTGTCGGTACATCAAGGTCAACAAATAATTGTCTACTAGGGTATAGTCTTGGTTTACCTTTAAAATTGTTTATGCTTTTGTACTCCAGAGCGAAGCTCGGTCCCCCAATATTTGAAATTTATTCTTCCAAAATGCCTGTCAGAATCCAATCATGATTAAATGCCATGAGAAGCAATCTCTATGACTCACCAAACACATTATTTGGATGAATAAATATATAAATCTGAGTACCCTTCTAAATTATTTTGTCATGACATGTTTCGGCTACTAATGCCATTTTTTATTTATATTGAAAGTAGCCCTTGGAAAAAAGACATTATTTGAAGTACAAAAACGGTATTGAACAGTATTTGTATTTTACTCACCCCCACTTTCTCTGTCCCTTCGTTGCAAATCCAAATTTCACTACTGTCGTTTTCGAAATATTTTGAATTGAACGCTGAATCAGTATGAGATGACATATATTCAATTTTTGTTCTCGTTCCTGCTTCCCTATTAATTTCAAAGTAGGGGAATCTTTTGTCCAGTGTGTTATTCATTCTACATCTGAAATAAGTTTATAAAAAACGTATTAGTCTCTGATAAAACCCCTGATTTCATCTCAGGAATAGAAAAAGCTTATTAAGTACAGGTTC
Source organism: Nilaparvata lugens (assembly GCF_014356525.2). NCBI lineage: Eukaryota > Metazoa > Arthropoda > Insecta > Hemiptera > Delphacidae > Nilaparvata > Nilaparvata lugens. Next base: position 8,384,896 of record NC_052516.1, on the reverse strand, counting down.
GGGGATATGGGCTATCGAGATTTAAGGAGCAAACAGGACAAGTAATGTATAACATGAACACCACTCACATGATCAGACGCTCTTCCTGTCCAGGGTTCCCATTTACAATCAAATCCAAACTATTCGGATTTTTATTCCCAATGTCGAAAGTTGTATAGGTTCTGCCATCCCATTTGTAATCCTTGAATCTATGGTCAACTTCTGGTACTTGACTGCTAGGTAGAGGATAAATTTCTCCTTTTTTTATTGCTGAATTTGATTGCCTGAAGACATTGAAAACAGGCTCTATGAGTAGATTCATTTTTGCTTGTTGAATGAATAAATTGGTTGGATTATATGAATAATAGATGGAATGAGTGAACAATCTACAAACTACAATTATAAACTACATCTACAAACTAAATCTAAAAGCTACAACTACAACAACAAACTACAACTACAAACTACAAACTACAATTATAAACTACAACTTTAAACCACAATTATAAACTACAATACAAACTACAATTATAAACTACAACTACGAACTACAAGTACAAAATACTACTACAACCTACCTACAAGATATAACTACAAACTACAATTATAAACTACAACTACAAACTACAATACAAACTACAACTACGAAATACTACTACAAACCACAAGATATAACTACAACTACAAAATACTACTACAAACTACAAGCTATAACTACAACTACAAACTAAAACTACGAAATACTACTACAAACTACAAGATATAACTACAACTACAAACTAACCACAATTATAAACTACAACTACAAAATACTACTACAAACTACAAGAGTATTATTACTACAAACTACAACTCCAAACTACACCTATAAACTACAACTACAAACCAGAACTACAATATACTACTACAAAATACAATATACAACTACAAACTCACCTACAAACTACAATTATAAACTACAACTTTTCACTGTAGCGTTCACTGACATAGGGAAATTTAGCTTCATGTATCAACTGAATTTGAATTTTGAAATTTAAACTTGATGGAATAAGACTTATGACTTACCCAAATTTGTAAGATGATATCATATGCTTGTTCATGATGATATCAGACTCCAACTGTCCTTCTGCAATTGTTTTCAACAATTGACCATTAATTGAAAGGAAATCATAGGAAAAAGCTTAAGAATAATTGTTCAACATCAACAAAATATTTTTAACAGTGAGATAGACTGAACTTGGCCTGTATTATAATATTGTAAAACACTAGACACTTTTGTTTTCAGCTCACCAAAATTGTCAAAGTCGGATTGTGAGGAATTTCAATAATTTCCTCATGTGACTGAATAATGTCAGATAGAAAATAACTGGGTATCTCAACTCTATGATGATATATACCATCTAACAACACTGTTGGTTATAATGAGTCAAAACATTGTTGTCATATCAAATACCAGCAGGTAACCTGTGCTCTGCAAGGGTCTAACTGCAAGGATTGGGAACTTGACCAACTGAACTTTGAAGAATTTAAAATGAGCCTGAAATCATCTTCTCTTTTAATCATTACACAGATCAAGTGAACCATCTCCTCGGTGAGTTAAGAATCTATATGCGAAATTTCAAGTTGATCAGTACAGTAGTTCAGATGTGATGATGCGTCATTCGCGAATTTCCTATCCTGAATGAAAAAGACTAAGAAATTGTCGAAAGCCACAGATTTATTGATACTTAGAAAGATTTTTTTCATTCAATACTTAGAAAGACCGGTTTCGGTTATTACACCATTGTCAATAAATTTAGTTTATCAGAGATTGACAATGGTGTAATAACCGAAACCTGTATTTCTAAGTATCAATAAATCTGTGGTTTTTGACTATTTCTTAGTCTTTTCCATTCAATATGAATAACTAGAAGTTCTGTGAACAGTAGACCTCACGCAGTATTCTCATCCACAATTACCCGATTGAAACTCTAGACCTTATGGAAATACAGCGATAGACTGGCTTCTCCACACATCTGTGTAATCACGTGTCAGCTGATTTATGATGAATTATTCTATAGTCTGATTTTCACTTTAATATTGGCGTATGAAGGAGGCTCCTTTTTCCTTTCATATTATCCTTGAAATGCAAAATTCCAAAAACCTTGTATAAACGTTGATGCACAATTAAAAAAGGAACATACCTGTCAAATTTCATGAAAATCTATTACCCCGTTTCGCCGTAAATGCACAACATATGAACATTCAAACATTTGATCATTTAAACATTTAAACTTTAAAACATTCAAACATTCGAACATTCAAACATTCAAACATTCAAACATTCAAACATTTAAACATTTAAACATTTAAACATTAAGAGAAATGCCAAACCGTCGACTTGATTCTTAGACCTCACTTCGCTCGGTCAATTACCACAATTTCAACTTCTCAACTACACAAAAAAAAAAAAATTTCCTATCCCGTATGTGTATAAGCAATTATTTCGTGGGATATCTTCTTATGCTATCTGGTGACGCCCTTTAGCATATTTAGATTAAGTCTAGTTTAAATTAGTTTTAAGTCTCGCGGTAGTTGCAGTGGCGAGGCCGGCAGCTGCTGCGCCCTAGCGGATAAGTTAGTATTTAGATTATTCTATCGCATAATCGTTAGTTGAAGTTGTCAGCTCAGATCGGACGGTGAAAAAACAGGATCGTTGCTGTTTTTTCGATTGTTGCCGTTGAATTTCAATTTTACACGTTCATCATTGTGTTAAAATTATTATCGATATATTAACTGTCCCAAGTTGGGGAAAAGTACAGTTTTTCCTTGTTATTTGTGAATATATAAATTGAAATATTCAACTGGTGCGATTGGACTTTGAATTGTACAGCAGTGTAAAGTAATAGTCAATATAGTAAAGTTATCTACCAAGCAATTTTTGGACTGATCAGTAATTAAATTGATGCCAGAATTAACATACATCGGATAGGGGTAGCAGATGTACAAGAGAGGCCAACACCTTTTCCCGACTCTGTCTTGTCCTGCCACAAACCTAATTCCAATTCCTGGAGTAAGTTGGTATTTAGTATTTGAAGAAAACTACTTGCTGGTGAGTAACCAAATAAGTCACTTCTGGTATAAATTTAATGCTGAAAATATTACTTACTACATTCAATCTATTAATTATTGCTCGCGTTATTCTAGCATATTATCATTCAATATTTTGCTCTTTAAATTTATCGACAGTCCTCTGCTCTCGCTTGTAATTTGGGCTATCCATTATGTTCCTGTTGGACCGGATATGAACCCAATTTTTTTCGAATTTGTATTTTTTTCATGCTAGAATTATTTTGCGTTACAATTCTAAGTCAGTATTGTACAATTATTTCCTTGTTAGAGAAAGCTGCATGTCAGTGATTGTCGACTCCTTTCATTCAGCATAGTTGCTAGCCTTGCGTTCAAGCAATGCTTATCACATTATCGCAATACAATGGACTTGTTTGTTTCAGATAAGTTATCTGTATTGTCCAGTTGTAATAATAACTTGTTCATCGAATCGTTTTCTATTCTATTGAAAAATTAAATTGAATTATAATGGAAACTGCTTCTGATGAGCCGAAGCTGGCTTCGCCAACTGAGGTATCATTGCAAATAAATAAAGCAAAATTAACTCAGCTATTTTCAAGAGTTCAAAGATGTTATGATTTAGTTAAGGATGTAGGAACTAATAAAAAAGTTGCTAGTCAATTCCTCACATTGCATAGATTGATTCCAAATACTGTTATTGAATATGAAAAAACTGAACTTCTTATCAATGAATTAGAATTAAGTTTGAATGATCAATTCAATCCAGCATTCAATGACAGTTACTTGGTTATGGTAGCGAAAATATATGAAACAGCTGAACTTCTTCAAAAAATTAATTCAGCGCCTACTGTCGAAGTGCAATTGGCACTGACAACCTCACCTACTACTGTGTCAAATGAATTACTATTACTGAAAATTGAGTTAGCGAAATTTAGTGGTCGTCAGTCCGAATGGGCTGTCTTTTATGAGTTATTCAACGTAGAATCTGACCAGACCCCTTGGCAGAGATCTATTGCAGCAAAACGGTATGCAATTTGAAAGAACAAATGGTCACGTGGCTAACTATTAGGAAGCATGAAATAAATATTAGTATATAGAATATTAACTAGCATGTAGAGAGCATACTTAAAAAACCTAATAAAAATAATTAAGTGTATTCAGGAAATAGGAGGTTACCAAGCGCATGAATACTGAAACAATTTGCATGCACCAATAGCATAATGGCAGTTAATAGGCGGCAATAGTATGCCAATTCAAAAATATTTATATATATTTCTATAAATGTTTGGGATTTATGTTAAATTATTGTATAGTCTATGTTATAGAGATGGCCCGAAGGCAAAGAAATTATTAAACATACAACCTAAGTAATAATTTGATATTTTAGTACAATCTATTTGAACCTTTAATGGCGGAGGACTAGGATATTCAAATTTTATGTAAATTTGAAAGTCGGGAATAAGAATTGTAAAATTGAGGAGGAGAACCAAGACACTCGCCAGCCAAATGCCACCATGAGAGGACCCTAAATATTTTAGAGCGTAATACCTTGCTATAACTTGTAAAAGCTAAAGTTAGATTGAATTATTAAATTTCTTAAAAGACTTTGTGATGCTCTTATAAAGCAGAAGTCATTTTCAATTTCAAATAATTTTTGTAACCCCTTGGAAGAGACAATTCTGGCTACCATATTCCAGGACCACCAGGAGTTGGATCGACATCGGCGGCTTATAAGAAGATTTCGACACGTGAGTGAGAAATATTGAATTAGTGATGGGCGCCCTTAGTGCTTCGAATTCATCTAATAATCAAAGGTAGCTCGTCGAAAGGGTTTTCTCATGTATTAAGAATTTAATAAAAAATACTTGCGCAAGTAAGTATAGTATTAAAGGTATTTTATCAGAGGAGTAAATGAATCAGTACATTTCAGAAAATTCTATTGAATCAAAGAAGTATAAAATCTAGGCTATTAAAACATATGCATATGATCATTAATTTTTGCAATAATTTGCGATAATTTGCGATAATTTGTGTAGCTCTAATTCACTAGATGAATTTCTCTACTTATTCCATCAGGTGCCGAATCTTGCACCCTGAGATAAAATATATATTCATTACAAGGAAATCTACTAGATACTAGAGAATTTAATATATATATATTTGGATTATTAGTTGCCAATTTATCAAGTTGATCTTAAGGAACCTATTTTTAATTGAGTTGTCCAAGTCGACAAGTATTAGCAAGCTCATATCGCAGCTACATGCAAAAGGATGCATATGATTTAAAATAAAGGCACATGGTAATGTTTCGTGCTATAAATCTAGAGTATAATGTTTAGCCTGTGATATTTTACTGATTTCAATTATTGTTCTATTTTTATATTATATATTTTTTATTGCTCTTTATATTTTTTGCCTTGATCTATTTTTTGCATTATTTGTTAATATATGTATCAAATTGTTTATGGTGTGCAATTTATTTTAATTCCTCAACACTATAGTATAAGTATCATATTTATATATATTTATTTTTAATGAATTACAAGAGTTATAGGGGAAGCTCATATCTGGGCCTATAAAGATTTTATGAGACTATGTCCTATTAAAAAACCACGACCTAATTTTTTTATAATTATATCAAATATTTCATGCTCTACCGACTGATGCCAAGCAGGAGGCTAATCGTTATTTAAATATAAAGAATAACGTGACATAAAACATGCCATACCAATGTGAGACTGATGATGAGAGCTGAGCTCATTAAATAATTATTTGAAACTAAGTCAAGGCCCATATTGAAGATAATGATTAAGGACAAGTCTAGTCATATTAAAATTTGTTGTGGATGGATAATGAAACTATAGATAACTTATATGAGTATTGAGGAAAACAGGCGAAGTAAACTTTGTATTACTTTTTGGGGAATCAATAGCTTTAAATAGAGAGAAATTATATGTTTTAAAGAAAATTTTATATTATTGTTATTGTAAAAAATATATGTTTCATAGAGAGAGATTATATTTTATAAGCCAAAACTGCTATTACTTTCTAGTCAAGAATATATTATGTATTTAAGCCGGTTGGAAAATAAGTCACAGTCTGTTAACTAGTCAGGAATTAATATTCAATATTGGAGGCACTAGAGCATTATAAAAAACTTAAGTATAAATACCTTATCTTTTTGAATATCCAAACACTTTGCACATAACTGTTTCACTGTAAGTCCCGGTTTGTGTCTCTTTTTAAGCATTTTTGCATAGTATTCAGCACTTTTCAATTAGCATTTATCATATTTGACACAATGAATCACACTCCCGCAAACTCTGAAGTTTCATATATGTACGGCGGTTGCACAGATCCCACTTTGTCGACTCCCAGCACATCAAACCCCACCATGGTAGATGCCAATACACCACGAGAAAGGGAACCAGGAAGTGTCAGGTCGATAGTCTTCGATCCACAAGGTCTGCAACCTCTATCATCCACTCGAATCGATGCCGCTGACACACCATTGAATCAACGGATAGCAGAGATCAACTTTGAAGGGGGCGAGGAGCAGCCTGCAGAACCCGCATCTCCAGAGGCCGAGTCACATCTGAGCAAACAAAGTCTATTTTCAGTCACAGAGCTAGATCCATTTTAAAAGGTACTAATGGAACAAACTAGCAGTATGTTCAATATTATGTTACAAAACACAATGGATAATATGATGCAGGAGATTAAAAAAGAGAATGCGGCAATAAAAGAGGCAAATAAGCAAACAGTGGAACAGGGCATGAAAGAGACAGCAGGCACTATAAAATCAGTAGAACGACGGTTGGATACTATTGAGACTAAAGTAGAGAATCATAGGGAAGAATTAAAAGCAATGATAAATCCACAGAAAGAAAGTCAGGATAAAGTTACGGCAGGATTATCGGAAAGGTTGGATACGGTTACCTGTGAACTAAATGAAAGGATAGATAACCTAACCACACAAATCACTACAACCATTCAGGATTTAACAACTAACATTAAGGCCGATTGCCATCAAGAAATCAACAAACAAATTACCGTTGCCAATCAAAATTTAACAACTACAGTTGAAAAAAATATTAACAGTATTAAAGATATACAAAATAAACAGATTAATATGTCCACAAAAATGAACCAACTGCAAGGTAGTATCAATAAAAAAACTGAAACCTGTAAGGCTTTGAACGGAACTCTACTAATTCATAAATCCACTGTGACTCAATTAGATCAAGAAATAAATGCTAATAAAATTACACACAATAGTCAATGGCAGATGGCACAGGAAAAAATAACAGTATTAGAGAACTATATCCAACAACGACCTCAAGGAATTCAAGCAGATAACATCAACTCACATAGTATATTGCAAGGACTGGGTAAATTTGATAATACTGATCGCCATTTGCAACCTCAACCATTCATTGATCAGATAAAATTAGTACAAACTCTTGTACCTACCTCTAGGAGCATGTGGCGTCTTCGTTTGACTATTTTATTGATTGGTGAACCCCTGATGTTCTTTCGGAGTAGAGCCCATGAATTTACATCATTGGATGAGTTTGTAGCTGTCTTCCTGGAACAGTATTGGAGCAGAAGTAAACAGTTGGACGTGCTAGCAGACATCATATCATGTGATTTCAACCCTAACTTAGACGGTGCATGTACCACTTTCGTCACTGCCCTACAGTTCAAAAATTCTCAATTGAGCCAGCCCATTAACGAATCGGCATTAGCAAGTATTATTCTGAAGAAACTACCGTATCAAGTTAGAATGGCACTCGCCACACAAACCATTACTGATTTCAAACAGCTGATAAATCATTTATATGGCATACAGTCTGTGATGGCAATGTCAAACCACCGTTCAGACCAAAGATACACACGGAATCAACACAACTCAAAAAGTAATCAGTATAACAGCCAAAATTATGAACCGGTATCATATGATCACTACCGATCTGCCCCTCAATTTGAACGCCGCTATGAGCACAAGCAAAATGGTAGCTGGAATAATGAAAATTTTCAAAATCGCACAACCAACCATTACGCCCAGCAGAGCAACCGCAGGAATCACTATGATGGCTGCGATCGATTAAACTCAAATAATAGTCACACTCAGAATAATTACAACAGAAATTACAAACCGCCACCTCAACAAGTAAGCACAAATTATACATTAGCGCATGCCACAGGATTAAATCAACAAAAAACACAGAACCCAGCACCCAATGACCCGCCACCAGAGATACAGAAAACTACAGCTAATAAACCACGACTATATGATAACCCCGATACAACAAGCACAAGCTCAAATGAAACAAACAAAGAAAAGCAGGATATTTCAACATCATACACCACATTCAGAAATGATTTACCGGAGACTTTGTTAGAAGAAACCGAGAAGGAAAGCAGGCTACCGGATATCCAAATGCAAGCGTATATCGATATCGAACTGACCCATCTGCCAGGAAAGAAAAATCAGACCGCCGACTTTCTATCCAGGGAAATAGATGCTACATATTGTCAAGATACCAACCTGAAATGTTTCGCCGTAAAGAGTGGAGAAAGCATACCATACCCTCCCAACATCCAACCACGAATTCATACTGCCGTATTAACCCCTGAAAGAATCCGCATCGCCCAATACGAAGACCCAAGACTGTCCCGGATCTGCGAATTGATGGAAGAAGGAGCTGCCGAACCGCCCGATTACCTGCGACAGTATACCCGCTACAAAGGATTTATGTTCCACCGACTGGCTAAAAATACTTACGACTGGCGCCTAATCATCCCCGCTAATATGGAAACAGATTTGATAAAAGAAGCTCACGAACATATTGGACATTTTGGAACTACGAAGACCCTCCACCTACTAAAAGAAAGCTGTTATTTTAAAAGCATGCATAAAAAAGTGGCCAAAATAGTAAAAGCTTGCGATATATGCCAGAAAGCCAAATACCCGCGATATCATATCAGGGGCGAAATGAATCCCATTCTCCCCAGTGCACCATTGGAATTGATATCAGCGGATATATATGGTCCATTGCCCATGGCACAATACGGAAAAAAATACATATTCGTGCTTACATGTGTTTTTTCAAAATATACAATGCTATTTCCCATAGGTAAATTGACCGGAGAAGTTTTGGCCCGATGCATAATGGAAAGATGGACAAGTGAAGTAGGAAAGCCTAAACGAATCCTATCTGACAACGCAACCTATTTTTGTAGCAAGCAGTGGAAAGAAATACTTCACCTGGCTAATATTAAATGGTCGAGGACATCTCTTTACAACCCCAGCGCTAATCCAGTAGAGCGACGTATGGCAGAGATCTCTCGTTTTATGCGGACTTACTGTAATGAAAAACACCAACAATGGGTTAGATATATACCATTTTCAGAAGAGTGTTATAATAATAGTCTAAATGAAAGCACCGGTCGTACGCCTTACGAAATCATATTCGGTAAAAGAAACACTACATTTATCGAAAAGTTAATTGATTTTCCAAGCTCAGAAGTGAACAAATTAACAAACCCCAATATCCATCATCTAGTAAGGTTAAAGCTAGAGCAGAAGGCAAATAGTAGAAAGAGATTTCACGACCGAGCATATAAAATATTTTCATATAATATTGGAGATGAAGTTTTAGTGAAGAGCCACAGGTTATCAAATGCTTTGGAGAAAGTAACTCATAAATTCTTTTTAATTTATTCAGGGCCATTCACTATCATAGCCATATCGCATCACAACACAGTCCAGTTGCAAGAGAATGAGAATACGCACATTGTTTGGTGGGAAAATGTAGCCAATATTGAACCATATCACAGAATTTGAAATAAATACGATAAGTAATCAAGGAAAACACCACTATCAAAGAATTACTGACCTATCATGATAAATTTAATATTGAGTTGGACCGCATGGCAGTAATCCAATGTTTTTATTTCTCCCAACTGTCCAAAGCCTGCAACAAGCAAAAGAATAATTTTTAATTATGTAATTAAATTAGTTACATCAAATAAAAAAGGACACAAGCGGGGATAGAATATTTAAAGTTTGTAAATTACCTTCAAAGAGAAAAAATGTAGCAGTTAGGTTAATTGCGAGTTTCAACAACCAGTTATGACGTAAGCAGTATAAATGTAGAACAAGCAGTCAGCTGGCCAAAGCCACCTGAATCGAATGTAGCGCTCAACATATGATTATAAAAAGAAGTATTGTAACCCAAAAATGTTATTTATTACTGTTATTCATTATATTTATCAATGTTAGTATATTAATTTATATGTTTTATATTTATTACCATTAGTTATGCCATGTTTGTTACCGAAAAAACCTAAAGTGAATGCTAGTTACCCAAAACCAAAGAGCCATTAGCAAAAGAAAAAGAAAAGTATTGTACCTGATGTATAGAAAATTATTTATATTAATACCTAGGAATTACTATAAAATATAAGCCCAGAAGTTTTGTACATCGAAATTATTGTCTGAAAAGAATCAATTATGAGAATCAAGAAATGTGTGTAGTTAGGTTGGCGGCCCTGCGAGCGGCGAATTTAAAAATACTATGTTCTAAGTGTTGTGAGGAGGAATGTGTCTAGGGGATTATATTTATGATATTTTTTGTGTGTTGAGGAGGAGAATTTGTTATTGTATGTGATAGAGGTCTAAAGGAGGTGCAGCAGATAGATCTGCGAACTGTGATAAAAGTCTGAGAGTATAATTTATAAATAAAGTATGGAATATATTGATGTATTGAAGGGTGGATTTTCATTAAAAACATTGTGATTCTCAAATATTTTGAATTCAAATCCAGGGGCACGTGTAAAGTATTTGAAATTTGGGTAGATAGAAATCCCTAGCTGAAGTACTAATAGGTCTGAATAAAATAACAGGCTAATATCGCCAATGAGATAACAATAAAGATTAGATAGCATCAGCTTGTTCTGGCTAAACGGTACAATAACCTAAAAAGGAATTGAAAGAATTTTTTGCTAATAAATAATATTATTATAAAATTTTTGAAGATTGAGGTTAGGTATATACATTCAGTGATCGGCGACCTAACGATCGACCGAGCCATGCAACGTAGAATCTGACCAGACCCCTTGGCAGAGATCTATTGCAGCAAAACGGTATGCAATTTGAAAGAACAAATGGTCACGTGGCTAACTATTAGGAAGCATGAAATAAATATTAGTATATAGAATATTAACTAGCATGTAGAGAGCATACTTAAAAAACCTAATAAAAATAATTAAGTGTATTCAGGAAATAGGAGGTTACCAAGCGCATGAATACTGAAACAATTTGCATGCACCAATAGCATAATGGCAGTTAATAGGCGGCAATAGTATGCCAATTCAAAAATATTTATATATATTTCTATAAATGTTTGGGATTTATGTTCAATTATTGTATAGTCTATGTTATAGAGATGGCCCGAAGGCAAAGAAAATATTAAACATACAACCTAAGTAATAATTTGATATTTTAGTACAATCTATTTGAACCTTTAATGGCGGAGGACTAGGATATTCAAATTTTATGTAAATTTGAAAGTCGGAAATAAGAATTGTAAAATTGAGGAGGAGAACCAAGACACTTGCCAGCCAAATGCCACCATGAGAGGACCCTAAATATTTTAGAGCGTAATACCTTGCTATAACTTGTAAAAGCTAAAGTTAGATTGAATTATTAAATTTCTTAAAAGACTTTGTGATGCTCTTATAAAGCAGTAGTCATTTTCAATTTCAAATAATTTTTGTAACCCCTTGGAAGAGACGATTCCGGCTACCATATTCCAGGACCACCAGGAGTTGGATCGACATCGGCGGATTATAAGAAGATTTCGACACGTGAGTGAGAAATATTGAATTAGTGATGGGCGCCCTTGGTGCTTCGAATTTATCTAATAATCAAAGCTAGCTAGTCGAAAGGGTTTTCTTATGAATTAAGAATTTAATAAAAAATACTTGCGCAAGTAAATATAGTATTAAAGGTATTTTATTAAAGGAGTAAATGAATCAGTACATTTCAGAAAATTCTATTGAATCAAAGAAGTATAAAATCTAGGCTATTAAAACATATGCATATGATCATTAATTTTTGCAATAATTTGCGATAATTTGTGTAGCTCTAATTCACTAGATGAATTGCTCTACTTATTCCATCAGGTGCCGAATCTTGCACCCTGAGATAAAATATATATTCATTACAAGGAAATCTACTAGATACTAGAGAATTTAATATATATATTTGGATTATTAGTTGCCAATTTATCAAGTTGATCTTAAGGAACCTATTTTTAATTGAGTTGTCCAAGTCGACAAGTATTAGCAAGCTCATATCGCAGCTACATGCAAAAGGATGCATATGATTTAAAATAAAGGCACATGGTAATGTTTCGTGCTATAAATCTAGAGTATAATGTTTAGCCTGTGATATTTTACTGATTTCAATTATTGTTCTATTTTTATATTATATATTTTTTATTGCTCTTTATATTTTTTGCCTTGATCTATTTTTTGCATTATTTGTTAATATATGTATCAAGTTGTTTATGGTGTGCAATTTATTTTAATTCCTCAACACTATAGTATAAGTATCATATTTATATATATTTATTTTTAATGAATTACAAGAGTTATAGGGGAAGCTCATATCTGGGCCTATAAAGATTTTATGAGACTATGTCCTATTAAAAAACCACGACCTAATTTTTTTATAATTATATCAAATATTTCATGCTCTACCGACTGATGCCAAGCAGGAGGCTAGTCGTTATTTAAATATAAAGAATAACGTGACAATAGGAAAAGTCTTATTGTAAAATGTTTAGTGGGAGGTCACTCAGCTCGTGAGTGTAAAAGCAATGCTTCCTGTACTCAATGCAAAAATTCACATCATATGTTGTTACATTTCGATTTCAAAAATCAATCTGAAGAGAGTGGTGTTAGTTGTTGTAGTACTAAATTGGTAAACAATGAGTCTGAAAATGATAAAACTATTGTTTTATTTTCTACTGCTATCGTTCTGATCAGAAATAAGAGAGGGCAAGAATGACCCCTGCGATTTCTTATCGACTCTGGTAGTGAGAAGAATTTTGTAACTTCTCATGCCTGTCGTCAGCTAGGCTTGTTATATTAAACCTGTCTATTCAACTGTCACTGGGTTTGGCGGTCAATCAAGTAAGGTTCAAGGTCGAGCGTCGTTCACAATTCGTTCTCATGCTGACACTACATTTTCGTTTGCTGTTGATGCGTTGGTAGTTGAAAAAATACTTGACAGATTACCATCTCGTGAAGTTGATGTGTCTAAGTTGTCCTACTTGAAATCATTGAAATGATAAATTGGCGGATGATAAATTTTTCATCCCTGGAAAATTGGATGGTATTTTGGGTGCCGAATTCTTTCCCGATCTTATCAATAATTACCAATCTTATCAAGAGGTAGGTTCAGTCAAATTAGTTGACAGTAAACTGGGTTTTATTGTTATGGGTTGAGCCCCAGTTTTGAACTCGTCACAAAATAAACAATTCAATAATTTTGTTTGCTTGTCTCTAGTTTACCTTTGAATGATCTAGTACAGAGGTTTTGGGAGGTTGAAGATTGTCCTAAATCGGGGAATGATCTTACACCTGCCGAGTTGGATTGTGAAAATAATTTTCGTTCATCTGTTCGTCGTTTGGAATCAGGTCGATTTGTGGTATCCTTGCCGTTTGAAAAATCAGCTGATTGTTTGGGTGATTCATATTCTATGGCTAAATGGAGATTGACAAATTTGGAAAATCGTCTCACTCGCTCCGAAGATATTAAGATCGCATACCACGAAATATTGTTGGATTATTTGCGCCAAGGGCACATGACCTTGATTGAGGATCATGAAAATAAACAGGGGTATTATATTCCTCACCACGCAATCGTGAAGGCTCGTAGTACTACTACACCTGTAAGAATCATTTATGATGCAAGCGCTAAAACTACGACTGGTTTGTCATTGAATTCGATTCTCCATGCTGGTCAGAAGTTACAGATGAACATTTTCGTGTTGCTATTGAATTTTCGTCTTTTTGCAATTGGAGTGACAGGTGATTTGAAACAGATGTATCGTCAAATATTTGTGAGTGAATCTTGCCGTGAATTTCAGCGGGTGTTATGGAGATTTTCGGTAGACAATCCTGTTGAAACCTATGAAATACATTGTGTCGTATTTGGTATCACTTCCTCTCCGTACTTGGCTTTGAGAACTATCCATGAGTTGGTTGAGAGGGAAGGCGATAATTTTCCGGATGCTAAAGCTCGCATTCCTACAGATATGTTCATGGACGATTTGGTAATGTCTGTCCCTTCTGTAAGTGACGCGAAAAAATTGTGTAGTCAGGCCAAAGAGCTGTTTAAAGCTGGTGGATTTGAATTGACTAAGTTTGCGTCAAATTCGGAGGAGCTGATGACAAGTCTCAATGATAGTGAAAGGTCCTTGTTGTCCAAAGAATTCAATATCGAAAATTCATTAGCCATATTAGGTCTAGAGTGGCAACCATTTTCCGATTCGTTTCGTTTTTTCGTCTCACAGGGTCACTCTATTGCCACAAAACGGAATATATTATCTGCTGTGGCGCGAATCTATGATCCTCTAGGACTAGTTGCTCCTCTCACGTTGTTTTTGAAATGTCTTATAGAAGAATTATGGCGTATTGGTTCAGATTGGGATGAAAAACCGCCTGATTCTATTGCATCTCAGTGGGAGATATGTCAAACAGAATTTCAATCTTTGTCGAATTTGTCCATTCCTCGTCACTTAGGAGTATTTGTTGGTTCCAAGATTACATTAATTTGTTTTTGCGATGCAAGTCAGTCTGGCTATGGAGCTGTGATCTATTTGAGATCACAGGAAGAAGATGGTAGTTCTTCAACAGTAACACTGCTGTGTGGAAAATCGGAGGTTGCACTGAGTAAAACTCTATCAATACCGAGATTTGTATTAGTCAATCCACTTGAAGCTACCCTCTCTGTCCTCGAACTTCGTTGTAAAATTGTCTGTGTTGTCGCTTTGTCAGACTCAACTGTTGTTCTCCATTGGATAAGAGGTTTGCCGTCACGTTGGCGTTCGTGGCTAATCGAGTCTCGAAAATTCAAAACGCACACATCGATTGTTGGATGCATGTTTCTGGTGAGGATAATCCCGCCGATTCTTTATTGCGTGGTCTTAAACCAATGGATCTCATTAATCACGAGACATGGTGGACAGGACCCCACTGGTTGACTATGGAGGAAAATCACTGGCCTGTAAAATTTGAAATTGAAGAAATAGAGTGTCCACCTGAAATGAAATCTTCAAATGTTGTCACGATTGTTCAATCTGAAAGTGTTTCAGATAATGTAATATATAATTTGATTGAGAAATGCTCTGACTATCAACGTTTGCTTCGTATCATGATACTATAGTCGGCCAAGCGAAAATGGATCCTTCAAGGCCACTGCAATGTTGCCACTCTTGTCCACCCCTCGCTCGACCAGTCTATATACATTGACTATATTTCTACACCCTGAACATCGCTCTTTCCTTCTCATACCTTCCCTCTTCCTCTTTTCCGTCACTACCTGTCACAAATTCTTTTGAGCACGTCAGGTACAAAAGTTCTATTGTGTCATTCTTTGAGGTTAGAACAATAACATCCCCCGTTACCTCCTCCCATCAGCCGCTATATTCTTTAACATCATGAAATGAAGGAAATAATATTGTTATGTATAATGTATAACTCTTTCTTGAGTCATGACATCAATAAATCCAATTTTATAAAGATGATTAGATTTTTCTTTATAAATGCAACTATTTATAAACTGAGCTATTACTTCATAAAGGTTACTTGAAGACTTTTATAATAATCAATTGGAAGTGGAGTGATGTAATTTTATTTATTTTAGCCAATATTCTTGTAGTGCCCACTACACTCTGCATTTTTCAGTTTGCATGAATTCTCATTTGATTCCCATCACACTTCATCCAGGCTTTGGACTGGCTGAAAGTACTTGTACAATCAGGCGTGTTTAAAATCTTTTTTCTTTTCACCTTTTTCACATTTCATCTTTTTTCATCTCATATTTCAATACATTAATTACACATATACATTATTTACACATATACATTAATATACATTATTTACACTTATACATTATTTACACATGTATACATTAATTTATTTTTCTGCTTCTTCATTCTTAATCCCTTTCAAATTCGGAATCACCAGATGAACTGTCTCCTGTTATTGTAATAACAAGTGATTCCATTGCCAAATCACGAGGGCACTCTTTTTTCAAATCATCTTCTTGAATTTCTTCTACATGCTTCACACATTTCCTCCAATCTTCCACAGTCACCCTCTCAATAGCCTCGTGCATAAGTTTCTCAACATCTGCCAATCGGAATGTTTTATTTTTTGTGGCTACATAATTTTTCACTTGTGCCCACACAAGCTCAATCGGGTTGTAGTGAGCATGATAGGGTGGCATACGAACCACTTCATGGCCCATTTCCAGTGCGATCCTATCAATTTCATACTCCTTCACGGCGTATTTTATTTCATTTCTCGACAATAATTCGGCCTTTGTCTCATTTTCAGAGAAAGAAACATTCTTCGATTCTAGCCAATTCTGGATATCCACCTTTTTCCAGTTGGTGCGAGGGATTTTTTCTGTCAGCGCAGAGTGATAACTTGCATTGTCCATCACAATCACTGAACTCTCTTCAAGGAGATTGAGAAAGTTCCGGAACCAATCTGTAAAAATGTCAGCGTTCATTTCGGTGTGATAATCTAACGAAGTGGACTTCTTTGCTTTAAAAATTAGTTTGCACTCAGGAATAAACCCCGTTTGAGCTGATCCAGTATGAAGAATGATCAATCGGCCTCCTTTTCCAACTGGAACTTTCAATCCACCACTTCCGTCTTCGTGTTGCCATATCATCGATCGGCTATGATTTTGATTGACCCACGTTTCGTCAATGTAGAATATTGGTCGGGGATTAATTTCTCTTCTTATCTCGTGCATTTTTCTGAGAAAAACTGCTCGTGCACACGCAATGTCTCTCCTCTCCATTAACAATTGTCGACCATCATTACACTTCCTAAATCTGAAACCCAAACTCTTTATGATTTTTCTGACGGATTCAACACTCCCACTGAAATTAATCTTCTCTTTCAAAACAGTTCTGATTCTTTCAGACGTAGGATACTCTCCATTATCATAGAATTGAAATACACATCGGCGCACCATGTCCTTATCAAAACTGTCCATGTTGACCACTTTTGCATCTCTGGAGTATTTTTTTCGAGGCGTATCAAATTTCACTTCCTCATCCGAGTCATCTACACGTCTCCGTATTCGCTTTACAGTTGTAACACCAACTCCACATGCTTCAGCTGTAACCTCTTGAACTTTTCGAAAATTGATCAATTCAAGTCTATCGGGGTTTTCGGCTATCTTTTGGAAGAATCTGTAGACATTCCAGATGATATTCCTTTCTTGCTTCCCAATATCACTTCTTCCTCTACGTGATCCTGATTTAGTTGGAGGTGTGTGCAGTATTCCGATGTTGGGTGGTGTTTCGATATTGTGCGGTGTGGTGGTGTTGTGCGGTGTGTGCGGTGTTTCAATTTCAATTGTACAGTCCATTTCAATAAATTAATCTTTGGGCTATAAAAACACTATAAAAACTTAGATGGCATACTGTAATATACAAAATATACAAACTAACTATTCTACCACTTTATACTGAATTTAGAACATAACTTAATATATACAAACATTAATAAAATTTATAACTCACTACTCTGCTATTTTCCACAGTCAATATAAATCAGTTACGGAGCGAAGTTGCTTACAGAACTGCAAATGACAGAATGAGTTCCTCTCGCCAGCAGAGCCAGTATGGTGTTGAAAGGTTGAAGGTATTCATAGTGTTTTCCAGAATTGTTCATTTATGCGTGAGGAGGTGATTATTATATTTCTCAGAAAAACTCATTGATATATTTTTGACTCGGCCTATTCACATTTCAACTCCTTTTCATGCTTCTATTATTTTTCAAACACCAGCACAGCTGTTGAAAGTTATATGTATTATAAATATATAGTATAAAAGCATTATGTACAATACATTTGTAAAACTGTGAACTATATTGTCCTCGTCATAGTCAACAATCCAGAGAAGGCAAACAATACTCCCCACAATAACAATACTTCACTATCACACCCTCTCTCACACACACATTCACTTTCTCTCTTACTAGCCACCCTTAGTACAAAGTGGCAACAGTGTTGGTAGAGACGGGTGGTGGTGTCAAGAGCAAGCTTCGACCTTGAAGGACCCATTTTCGTTTGGCCAACTATAGTATTGAAGGCAGTGCAAATATTGCCAAAAGCAGGTGAACTGGAATTCGATGCGGCGGAGAGATATTTGTGTAGAGTCGTACAGAGAATTCATTTTTCACGTGAGCTTGTTCAACTAAAAAAGGGTGAAGATTGTGCCCCCAAATTTCAGCGTTTGTCACAGTTTATAGACAAGGAGTTAATTCGAGTTGGTGGTCGTTTGCCGAACTCAGACATGGATTTCGACAGCTGTCACCCTATTGTCTTGCCTAAGAGTGAACCTTTCATCAACCTTCTTGTCGATCATTATCATCAAAAAAATTGTCATGCTGGTCCTCGTCTATTAATGTCGTTAATAAGACATAGGTTCTGGATACTTTCTGCTCGTGTGGTCATTCGGAGTCGTATTCAAAAATGCAATAGGTGTTTCCGATGTCGGCCTAGCGTAACACCTCCCAAAATGGGTGATTCACCTGCATGCAGGGTACTCCAGAGTAAACCGTTTGGACAGTGTGGTGTTGATTACGGTGGGCCTGTACGCATCACAATGGCTCGATCCTCAAAGCATACATTTGTCTATTTGTTTGTATGTCAACAAAGGCTGTGCACATAGAATTGGTTTCTGATTTATCTACGCCAATGTTTCTTTCAGCATTTTGCCGATTTTTATCTCGACGCGTACCTTGCCGTGTAATTTATTCCGATAATGGTACAAATTTCGTTGGTGTGCATGCACAGCTGGTACAGTTAGTGAAATTATTGGATTCGTCGGAATTTCAAAATACAATTACTAATGATCTGGCTGATTATTGAGTGGATTGGAAATTCATTCCCGCTGCTTCCCCAAATTTCGGTGGAATTTGGGAGGCCAACATAAAATTGGTCAAGTTGCATTTGATAAAAGTGATTGGCAATCAACTATTGACCTATGAGGAGATGAATACTGCGTTGGTTGAAGTGGAGGTGGTGTTGAACTCTCGGCCATTGTGCCCTTTGAGCGAGGATCCGAACGAACCTCTCGCCTTAACTCCGGATCATTTTTTGAAGCTGACACCGTTGACGGCTTTTCCAATGAAGGATGTGACCGACATTCCCGTCAATCGTCTCACTCATTACGAACTCATCGACCAGCTTGTTCAATCGTTTTGGAATAGATGGAGAAAGGAGTATCTCCATGAATTACAAGTATGTGGAAAGTGGTCCAAGTCTTCACCTCCTCTCACTGTTGGAACGGTTGTGATAGCCTAATCTACCCCCATTGAAGTGGCCTCTAGGAATCATTGAGGAAGTGTTTCCTGGAGCCGATGGTGTCATACGTGTGGCAGTAGTACGTTTAGCTACTGGTCGTTTCAAACGTCCTGCCACCAAATTGTTTCCATTGCCCACACAATAGTTCTTAGGATAAGAATTATTGTTTGTTTTGTTGTGTTAGCATTTTTCTTTTGTCGTCTTAATTTTCTTTCGGTTTGTTTTGTTTTGTCTAGTTTTGGCCAAAGTCGTGGCTGAAAACTATGTTTCAGGGTGGGGGGAATGGTGACGCCCTTTAGCGTATTTAGATTAAGTCTAGTTTAAATTAGTTTTAAGTCTCGCGGTAGTTGCAGTGGCGAGGCCGGCAGCTGCTGCGCCCTAGCGGATAAGTTAGTATTTAGATTATTCTATCGCATAATCGTTAGTTGAAGTTGTCAGCTCGGATCGGACGGTGAAAAAACAGGATCGTTGCTGTTTTTTCGATTGTTGCCGTTGAAATACAATTTTACACGTTCGTCGTTGTGTTAAAATTATTATCGATATATTAACTGTCCCAAGTTGGGGAAAAGTACAGTTTTTCCTTGTTATTTGTGAATATATAAATTGAAATATTCAACTGGTGCAATTGGACTTTGAATTGTGCAGCAGTGTAAAGTAATAGTCAATATAGTAAAGTTATCTTCCAAGCAATTTTTGGACTGATCAGTAATTAAATTGATGCCAGAATTAACATACATCGGATAGGGGTAGCAGATGTACAAGAGAGGCCAACACCTTTTCCTGACTCCGTCTTGTCCTGCCACAAACCTAATTCCAATTCCTGGAGTAAGTTGGTATTTAGTATTTGAAGAAAACTACTTGCTGGTGAGTACCCAAATAAGTCACTTCTGGTATAAATTTAATGCTGAAAATATTACTTACTACATTCAATCTATTAATTATTGCTCTCGTTATTCTAGCATATTATCATTCAATATTTTGCTCTTTAAATTTATCGACAGTCCTCTGCTCTCGCTTGTAATTTGGGCTATCCACTATCTTTTCTCTATTGTATCATCATAAATGATACAGTATCACCACACATGATACAGTTATCATCTCAACTTGTTACAGTATCAACATAATATGATACAGTTTAAACTCAACTTGATACACAGCACGATAAATTGATGCAGAGCTTCGAAACTGGATGAATTCTGAAAAACAATGAGATATGTTCTTATGATATCATTACTCTAAGGGCCGGTTTCCGAGCTCAGGATTCAGCTAAGTTCTAGACTTTAAACAGTTGGAGTCAGAAAATTGGCTTTCCAAAACGGGGCGTAGTTGCAGTTTCTATGCCGTTGCTTGCCGTTACTCTGTATCTGAGACAGAGAGAAACTGCTTTTTCGAAAGCCAATTTTCTGACTCCAGCTGTTTAAAGTCTAGAACTTGGCTAAATCCCGAAGTCGGAGACCAGCCCTAAGATTTTGTCGAGTATTGTTCTTACCGAAACGAATGGCGACTCCATTTAATAGATATTTGGTCTCAAAAATTCCCAGAAGTAGACCATCTACGTCGTCATTAAGCCGCACGATTTCAATGCCATCATAGGACTCGATATAGTGAATTGGATTTTTCATTATCACCACCATATTAAATACTCTCAGGAACTTCTTATTCTGTTGGAAATATATTTCTTAATATTGGAAGTGACTGCATTAGATACTCTCAGGAACTTATTACTGTGTTGGAAATATATAAGAAATATTAGAAGTGACTATAGAGTAGTCTACTGTAGCTTATAAGCCTGGTTTTCAATAGTAGAGTGCCCTGGGCAAGTACCAACTATCTTGTGAACTCTACCAATGGAAACGTTCATGATAGAGTAGAGTCATGGTAGAGTACTAGTTTTTAGTAGAGTTCATAGTATTGTCAGCTGTGCTGAATGGAGAGTTGTATTTTTCTGGCTCTAAATTTTGTAAAATTGTGTGAAAATTTTTCAATTATTACTGATTTGAGTGTAATATTTGTGTTTACTAACCAGTTTCTCAAACTCCAAAATCAAAAATTCCTGGTTCCTGTTGTTTTTTAGTAAAAAATGAATAAATTTCAGAAATTTGGAATCATAACCTCATTTTGGACTTTTCAAATATAATACAAATTTGGGAAATGAATAGTACAAGGAATATCCTCAGTTTTTCTCTCCCATTCAGTAAATAATAATAATATCGCATGACCTGGCTGGCTCATTCAGTGCATTCTTGCCTGCTTGAGTCTATCGGAAATACACAAGGGGCATAATTGTAACCATGAAACAGTCCACAAACTATGTCATTGACATTTCATATCACATCTAAATAATTATGACATTTCCAAGTATGTGTTGATATTGAGCCACAAAACTTGAAAAACTAAAACTATCCCTCTGTTTTCATTGTTGTATGGTGTCTGGAAAACAATGTATTTCTTCAATACCAGATTTATAAGTAGAAGAAGACGAAGAAGGAGGAAGGAGAAGAAGAAGACAGGAAAAGAAGAAGAAGAAGAAGAAGAAGACAGACAGGAGAATAATAATAATAATAATAATAATAATAATAATAATAATAATAATAATAATAATAATTATAATAATAATAAAAGTGGAATCGGAATGAGCTCCAGGACCTGGACAGGGAAACCCGAAAAAGGATACACATGGAGAGAAGTTTACATCCCCGCACTTCTGTTGCCCAAATATACCTGCCAAGGCATGAAGGGGGCAGAGGTCTACTTGGTTTGGAGAATCTGCACAACAGGGTGGCCTTACAGTTTGCCTGCAGCATACAAAGATGCTCTGATCCCCTTTTGCAGCTGGTTCATGACCATGAAGTTGCAGGGGTTGGGGTCTTCCTATATAAGGCAGCACAGCATGCGGCAGATACCCTTGGTCTCGATTTTCGTTCTGATCGGGAGGAGGAGCATGAGCCTAATCAGCTCAGGGCTAGAATAAAAGACTGCTGAGTACAGACTCCTGTTGCAGCAACATAAGGACAAGTCCTTGCATGGTGTTTTCTACAGGCATGTTGAGGAGCAAGGCTTGTCCAAGCCACTGACTTTTGCTTTTCTGAAGTCAGCAGCCCTGAAATCTGAGACTGAGGGTCTCATACTGGCATGTCAAGATGGTGTCATCAACACATTGTCATACCACAGCAGAGTAATGCACATGGATGTTGCTGATATCAGTTGCAGGGTGTGTCATAGAGCACCAGAGATGATCATGCACATCCTGTCTTCTTGTTCTGTGCATGCAACTGCAGGCTACATCCATCGACATAATGCTGCTCTGCGAGTGCTCAATTACCATCTTAAGGTGCGTACAGACTTTCGCTCTGCTCCGCAACCGAACGTCACTCCAGCAGAGCGATTGATGATCGACCGGGGAGCAACTATGGTTCGACCGGGGAACGCGAGAAGATCTAACATCTTCTGTAACGTTCATGATGGGTGCGTGGGCGGCGCGACTGTAGTTCGATGGAGGAACAAGGGCGGTACGAGGGAGGAGCGAGCTCGGTGCAGGTTGGAAGAGTGTATATGTGTATGCAGCTTTAGACACTCATCTGGTATCGACAAAACACCAGTGCTGCCTTATGCCCCAGGGGAGATTGAATCTGTTGTGGGGAATGAGAGGTGCCAAATTTATTGGAATTACTCATTCTCTACCATCAGGCTTTCAAGAGCCACAAATCCTGATATTGTCCTCCTTGACATCACTTTGAAGACAATGTATGTCATTGAGTTTTCGGCACCAGCTGAGGGTAACATTGTCACCAAAGAGGAGGAAAAACAGACGAAATATCATGACCTACTAATGGAGCTGTGCAGGCTAAACCCAGGCCACTCTGTGAGAATGGTGGTGTTGATTGTGTACTGGGAGGCGTGAGACCTTCATTTTTGGCCAACCTTAGAACGATTCCAGCCTGTGAGAGACCTGCTGCTGTGCTTGCAGGTCAGATGCAGAAGGCTGTCATTCTTGGTTCATTACGTCTACTCAGATCAAACGATTTAATGGTAACGGACCCAGTATGATTGTTTACCACATGGACATGTGGAGCAGTCACTCTGGAAAAATTGCTTGTCACTCTTCCTTGGGGGTCGGAGCCCAGGGAAAGGGTGGTCAAGCAAAACCTCAAACAGGGAAAATGATAATAATAATAATATATAATAATAAAGTAAATTCTTATGGCTTTTGTTGGTGGGGGGTCCCGTGCGGGAAGGTCCCACCGCCTGAATATATAATTTAAGCCGTCAATGGGCCTTACGACTGTCATACTTCAGCCTTCATACTTCAGCCGGGACCGACAGTTTAACGTGCCCATCCGATAACACGGGAGTGATCTGCTGGTTAAAAAACTTTTGGTATTGAGAGGGTTTGAACCCGGGAGCTCTATGCTGCTACGCAGGAACTCTATCCACTAGACCATGGATCACTCCATAATAATAATAATATAATAATAATAATAATAATAATAATAATAATAATAATAATAATAATAAGAATAATAATAATAATAATAATAATAAAATAATAATAATAATAAGAATAATAATAATAATAAGAATAATAATAATAATAATAATATTAATAAGAAGAATAATATCAATAAGAATGATAATAATAAGAGGAAGAAAAAGAAGAAAAAAAAAAAGAAGAAGAAGAAGAAGAAGAAGAAGAAGAAGAAGAAGAAGAAGAAGAAGAAAAAAAATGAAGAAGATTTCATTAATCATCGTTTGAGAAATCAAACAGTGACAAGTGAAAAATTGCACAAACCTTATCTGTTTTCGATACACATTCAAATACTTCCTGTTCATCGTGGTAGTAATGGAAACTTATATCAATGTTGACCAGCATATATTGATCACCTCCATTTTTGACACTTTCCGTCCTTATAATTGGTCTATTTTTAAAAAACTCCCCTTCGGATACAGGTATAATTGAACAGCTGCGAAAAAATTGAATAATTATTATTTTTCTCACAGATACCTTGAAAAGTGACCATTTCTGTACTGATTGCAGGCTGCGAAGAATCACTTTTCCGCTCTAGTGCGCAAAGTATTACTTTGCGTACTCCAGATTTGCAGCATGACAACGCAAAATAGTTAGTAGGTTATATGGAGCACAAGTGCAGGAAAATAAAAATTAATTTGGTAAAAATGTCTGTGGTTAGATAAGAATCATCAATGGCTGTATGGCTACATATTTATGATAAAAACCCAATCTAGAAATCCAAAACAATAATAATGTTTATCTAAATCATAATTAAATAATAACTTCTCATCATTTAATAATAAATAATGTTTCTTTTCTATTGACAGTAATAATTATTTCAACTCCAAGCAATGAGAAATGTAGCAAACACACATTATGAAATTCAAATTTTCAGGTTAAATAATTACCGATTGAAATCCATGTCAATAAAATTGATAAAATAACATTAGAATATACTACAATAAAATATTTTCTATAAATGTTGTCTATGTTATTTTATAAATATTTTTTAGTTTACTTATAGTATTTTTCGGTAATTTTAGTTAACCATATTAAGTCTAAATATCTGAATACGGTTTTTAGCTGGATGAAACGAAGTTAGGTACGATTCTTCCCGCTAGGTTGCGCGCTTGTCGGTTCAGCCATCTTGCAGCTATCCCAATAAGCTGTTGGCGTGTATTTTGAATGGAATTTTTTTGTTTTATCTGTATTTTTTCTGATTCTTAAATGAATAAAAATGAGAACTTTGGCTGAGAATTTTCAACTTCAATTGGATTATTAATTTATAAATGAATTAAGGTTGTTATTAATAACAGCATCATACACAAACATTTGATTGATTTCAGCCATCATTTTACCCATAATTACCCAATTTTCATATTCAATGGTAACTGTAGGAAAAATTTAATGTGAAATACATGCGCAAAGTTCGTTTGCTGCACTCAAGAAACCATTCCGCCCTCGCCTATGGCTCGGGCGTGAATGTTTCTCACGGTGCAGCAGACTGTCACTTTGCGCACTAGTTGCACAAATAACTATTGTTTCATTGAACCAGTGTGATTTTGACATTAGAGAGTCGTTTTTACTTTCTTGCCCTATTACCATAGGTGAGGAGAGTATTGCTTTCCGGAAAAAATTAAGGTACCCCAATTTCTAAATTTCTATGAGTTTCAAGGTCCCCTGAGTCCGAAAAAGTGGTCTTTGGGTATGGGTCTGTATGAGTGTATGTGCGTCTGTGTACACGATATCTCATCTCCCAGTTAACGGAATGACTTGAAATTTGGAACGTGAGGTCCTTACACTAAAAGGATCCGACACAAACAATTTCGATCAAATTCAATTCAAGATGGCGGCTAAAATGGCAAAAATGTTGTCAAAAACAGGGGTTTTCGCGATTTTCTCAAAAACGGCTCCAACGATTTTGATCAAATTCATACCTGGAATAGTCATTGATAAGCTCTATCAACTGCAACAAGTCCTATATCTGTAAAAATTTCAGGAGCTCCGCCCCATCTATGCAAAGCTTGATCTTAGATTCTCAATTATCAACCTCCATACACAATTCAAACAACAAATTTGAAGTGGAAAAGATAGAGCATGAAAATCTCTGCAATGGATGTTCAGTAACATTTCCACCTAAAATTAAAAATAAGCTTGAAATATGAGAAAATGTGATTATTCAATTGCAAACTGTTGTCAACTGTTGATTCTATTAAATCATTCATTATGAAGAGATAGCAGATCCCGTGTGTATCCAGCTTTATTGTCCTGTCACCAGCTGACTCAGATCTTTGAATAGTAGACCTTAGATGCGCAGGAACACTAGCGTCAGGTGATCAATTTTCATAACGGCAAGGAAAGTTGTGTGAGTGCGCCACACCAGATTTTTTATGGTAATATTGGCGTTCAAAGGAGACTCCTTTCCCTTTTGTATCATCCTTGGAATGCAAAATTTCAAAAAACCGTATGTATACGTCGACGCGAAATTCAAAAAGGAACATACATGTCTAATTTCATGGAAATTTATTGCTGCGTTTCACTGTAAATGCGGAACATATGAGCATAAATTTAAACAAAAAAAACATATAAACATAAAGAGAAATGCAAAACCGTCGACTTGAATCTTAGTTCTCACTTCGCTCGGTCAATGATTTAAATATAAACTTACTTCATCTCAGAGAAGTGTTCATTTTCAACTGTCACTGGCTTAGACCCTATTCTCAGGTTAAGCCCTTCAGCACTGATCAGAGTCCTGTGGATAGTTGTTGGAGTCAGTTTGTAGAGAATGTCTTTTCGGTATAAGGTTCTGAAAAGTTGCAAAACGGTACAAAATGTGAGCACTCGATTTCTACAAACGTTTTTAGAATTCTTCAATTTTGTTTTCCATCACTCACTTCTCACTATTGAATCACTTTTTATTCTGTTAAATAGAACGACTATAGTGAGGTTCACGTTATAATGGCAGTGGAGAAGGATAGCAGAACAACGTTACTCTGTTGTATATCCATACTTTTTCACTGTTAAAATTAGACTTGAATTTTAAAAAAACACTTTTGAAGTTAAAATACACTTACTTTTTTGTTACTTTTGTCCTTTTTCAAGTAAGTGTATTTTCATTTCAAAGTGTTTTTCAAAATTCAAGTTTAAGAACAACTTTGCTGATTCTCTGTCTTGTCAATGCATTCTATAGACGGTAGCTGATACAGGATACTTGATGTAATATTAACTGTTCATTCTTGTTTAAAATAATCAATTATATTTTGTTGAGCAATAAATTATACTTCTCAATAATTTCATAATTGAGATGAAATATCTTATTGATGAATTATATTAAATATATCAATTATTGATTCTACATTGCTAAAATACGATCTGGCAACAGAGGAAAGCGAGAAAGAGATAGGGCTATCCGCTTTGTGAATGATAGACAATGATAGCAATACAATTGCTAATCAAACACTGTCATTATAACGTGGACTTCACTATAGCAGTGATTTCTTTTGAAATAATTTTTTTCTACAACTGTGTGTAAAAAAAGAATAAAACAGCTTATTTCTGAGGAGAATCTACTTTTTTGCTTGCTAACCATCTGCGCATGCGCAGTAAATTCTCTTTACTTTTGCAAATCATTCGCGCATGCGCAGAAGAGTTTCTTTACGCTCGCCAATCAGCTGATGGTAAGCAGCTCACCAAAAGGTCAGATCTTAACCTAAAAAGTCGGTAATTGTAGCTTCACCGATATAAGTAATTTAAGGTTTGGGCAGTTGTAGAAAATTTTTTTCTACAACTGCGCATAAAGAAAGAATTTACATACTCAATTATCCTTGTAAAACAGCTTATCTCTGAGGAGAATCTACTTTATCGCTCCCTAACCATCCGCGCATGCGCAGTAGATTTTCTTTACGCTTGCTAATCATTCGCGCATGCGCAGGAGAGTTTCTTTACGCACACTAATCAGCTGATGATAAGCAACTTGCCAAAAGACAAACCACTCTCGGTCAGATCTTAACCTAAAAATTCGTTAATTGTTCCGATTCTGCAGCCATGATGGATATCAGTGGAGACAAATTATTATTAACTCCGCCAGATATAAGTGATTTAACAGGTTTGTAAAGTTGTAGAAAAAAAATTGTATATAATTCGCGTGTAATGCTTCTTTATCGCTCTAGCAAAATTATCATGCTCCACTTCGCATCGCGTGATAACTGTTTTGCGCAAGCGATAAAGTCGCGCATTACGCTCTTAATACATAAATAGCTATTTTATAACTACCTGGTTACCAGTCTCACACACTGATTTTTCCAGAACTCATCAAACTCTCGATAGTGACCTATATCACTACCTCCATAAACAAAGCTGTAATGCATTCGTGTGATGTCAGCACAGGTAGGGTTCCTACACCAATAAAAATTTGTTGATTTCAGCTGATCTATATCAGCTAGTGTTTTAATCGGTGTAGGAGCCCCAGCTGTGCTGACGTCACACGAATGCACTATGGCTTTGTGTACGGAGGTAGTGCCTATATTCTGAGGCCTATTTGCATCATATTAATCTTGGTTTAAACGTGACAGATCAGCTGTTCGTTTACCCCGGGATGAAACATAAATTTTTAATACCTGTGATCATACTTTAATGTAATCGTGGATTAGCGTTAAATGTAGACGAACCTGAGGGTCGCTATCTCCAAAGCCGATTAATCAATGTATAGTCGGATTTATTTCAATTAGAGACAGCTGATGGTTTAAACTTAATTCAAAGATTTACTTGAGTTCATCTCCCAGTTTGACTTTCTTGGAGAAAGAGACACTTAGGGCCGTTTGTCAAAGCTGAACTGTCAAACAATCAAAGCTTAAGGTGCGTACAGATATACGAGCCGTGAACATGAGCAATTCACTTCTTATCAGCTGACTATATCTGTATTTTTACAGAAACGGTAAGATACAGATATAAAAAGCTTGGCATCAGCTGATTAAAAGTGAATATTGTTCATGTTCACGGCGTGTAAATCTGTACGCACCTTAAAACTGAACTTAATCAGCTGGTGACTTAAACTCAGAATGAACTACATTATAAGGAGCGAGACTTGATCCATCTAATCCAGTTTAAACTGACTCTGTGCAAACGGCACCTAATCGAATAAGTTGGAACAATAAAGCTTATTGGAGAAGACATAACTACAAATAGTTTTTCCACACGCACTCTCAATATTATATTCCTTGCAATGGATTCAATTACTTTGGCTAACGAACTTGATCTCTAGAATGCGTCCAAGAACACCCACATTAATAATTCCAAATGTATTGGTCGAAGCGTTTGTTAGTCTGAGATACTTTTTTTTACTGTTCCAAAACACACGATGGTCCATGGATTTTCTCATTTTTTGGTGAAAATTAAAAATCGCTCAAACTTCGTGACCTTATGCTCTTTGATGCAAGAAACACGAATCTGGAATCCGATTCGCAAAATTCCTCACCGTTCATTAAATATGGCCATTTGAAAAATCATCGAACATACGAATGCAGCTGTAATCTGAATGCACTTTTTATGCTGTTACAGCAAATTCTGCTGGAGTGAAACATTTTTTTGGAGTGAAAAATTTTTCTGCAAATTCACTTAAAACTATTAAAATTTCCTATAGATAATATAAATGCTTCCCATTTCTCTATAGTGATCATTTGGCTACTTACCCTTCTTCCAAGGTGTGAAACTTGATTGTTGAGTAAGTTTCTCTTTGCTGGTCCTCAAATTTGTATTGAACATCTGTAACACAGCAGAGAAGCTGCAATCAATATCTCAATTTAATTATTTTTTTAAATTGAATTGTGTCAAATCAATATTATCATCTTAATTGAATTTGAATCTGAGTATTGGTGTTACAATCATTGTCTATCATCTTCGGCAAAATATGTTTTACCAACTACCAATGTCATAGGAGGAAGATAGCATTAAGCATAACGAAATCTTTAGGCTCAACTCACACTTACGCGACTCAGGTCGAGAAGAGACTCTACTCTAGTCAAGAGCATGTGCTTCCAAATGGTGACACTCAGACCAGTTGGTCCTAGTCTCCGCGACGTCACCATTTGAAAACACATGCTCTCCACTAGAGTCGAATCTCTTCTCGACCTGAGTTGCGTAAGTGTGAGTTGAGCCTTACTCTATGCCAATATATGTCTTGATATCTAATCTTGAGAATGTTGTATGTACTATCAGTTATGTTCTGGCCAGAGAACTCGAATTGTAGCGCCAGAATGCCAGACTGCAGTTCTGCCAATAGTAGGCTTGTGTTTGCGCCAGCACAGACCGTCCTGCTGCTTTAGCCTTGTCGTCCTAGTTTTGTCTGTCTTGTTTCGTCAGCCCGTCTACCAAAATTGTGTTTGTCATGTAATTTCGATCGGAAATTTCTTGTAAATAATTTTTTGAGTGTAATGTGTGTGAATTATGAATATAACAGTGTAAATAGTATTGAATTGAATTAATTTGAATCAGATTTGAATTTATAAAGAATCCAGTTTGAGCTTTGTTCAAAACACAGTGCATAGCCTGCAAGTTGAACGCGAAAAGGCAGCCCAGAAGCCAGAACCTGTCTTTTCCCAGATTTCGTCCCACCCTGAATCTGACCAAAACACCTAATAAAAAGGCTTCGAAGGCAAGTAGTCAAGATTGGAATAAATCTGGTGAGTTTTTGCTCTTTTTTATTGTTCATTAATGCAGAGTTTAACTGTACAAATAATCTGGCTCAAATTGAAGATTAAATTTTGCCCCTTGCTTGTATTAGATTATTTAAATAGTAAATTACAGTCATCTGGTAGCTCTAGCCTGAGCTTTGTTCAGAACATTTTATAAAGAACATATATTTTCTTGGTGAATAACATTTATCTTCAACTCTTTTTTTCAAATCTAATCTGATTCAACTCCAATCAAACTTCTTTTAGTAAAGAGTATTCCCATTTCATTTCAATTGTTCCTGAAAAAGGACGAAGTATTGAGTCAATAGCGTTGACCAACGATATTAAATTCATCTTTGTTCAAATATTAATGTGTTGAAAATTTGAAATTGATTGGTGAAAGCAATCGAATGTAATCGTCCAATAAACCCACAACCAATCGAGGCTCTGGAGATCAGTAAGAACTCATTACGCTTGTCAAACACTGCAGGCCAGTTTCCAAACAGAAAGTGGAACTGAACAAACTTAACAGTATTTTCTTCACCGACAATAAGCAGTTTCGAATGGCAGTTTTAATATTTAACAATAAGCAGTTTTGAGCCCTGCTTGAATCAGTGAGTAAAATCTACATGTAGAATTTACATTCTATACGCACTGGCTTGAATGGGTACAATCTATATATAGCGAAATGGCACTCACTGACTGACTGACTGACTGACTGACTGACTCACTCACTCACTCACTCATTATTATCAGCCCCCCCATTAAAATTTCTGGTCAGAAACCATCCCCAATATTCACACAACATATTCCCAAAGTTTCATGCCGTTCTGTCAAGTAGTTTTCAAGTCAATAGGGAACAAAAAACATACAAACAAACAACACAAAGCCAGAATTTATTGTAACTTGCATGCATAAAGAACTCTTACTCAAATCCAATCTCTCTCTCTTTCTCTACTCTCATCAGTATTTCTCCCTCATCCAGTATTATAGACGAAGACGAAGAAAAAGAACAAGACCTAGAAGGAATGGTCTATTATGCAATTCCCCCCTTCCTTCTTTCTCCACTAACTGGAAAGGGGGTGGAAGGGAAGGATTCTTCTACAGTTGAATTCACTCAAAACTGTCAGAATTTGTTGAAAGGCGTGCATTGACGTCACTGATAAGGATTGCTGACAGGCTTAAGTGAATTTCAGTGTACATCGTACGATCGCTTTTTCGGTAAAAGCATGCAGCATGAAACCAGCTGAGCCGTTCAGCTAAAGAAAGCACGAGTTTGAGAAGCTGTAATCAAATAATAGAGCTCTCTCTCTCTCTGGGTCAATCCACTTATTAGTCCTATAGATTTTCGGACATCTTCTATCTATCTATATATATATATATATATATATTATATATATATATATATATATATTATATATATATATATATAAAAGCGAAATGGCACTCACTCACTCACTGACTGACTCACTCACTCACTCACTCACTCACTCACTCACTCGCAGAACTAGAAATCTACCGGACCAAAAACGTTCAAATTTGGTAGGTATTGGCCCTTTAGAGGCGCACTAAGAACGGGTTTGGAAAATTCCCAACGATACGCTCAAAATCTGCGGTTTTTAGCGTTTTTTCAGCTTTATCGAGAACAAATAAACAGAAAATGTTCAAATTTAGTACAGAAGCTCAGCTAGGGTGTAATAATGTTGTGTTAGGAGGAATTTGAAATAACGCCAAAGATACGCCCAAAATTCGCGTTTTTCCAGCGTTTTTGCTTTTTCTCAGATTTATCGAGAACAAATGAACAGAAAATGTTCAAATTTAGTACAGAAGCTAAGCTCGGGTGTGATAATCTTGTGTTAGGAGGAATTTGAAATAACGCCAAAGATACGCCCAAAATTCGCGTTTTTCCAGCGTTTTTGCTTTTTCTCAGATTTATCGAGAACAAATGAACAGAAAATGTTCAAATTTAGTTCAGAAG
Organism: Nilaparvata lugens; assembly: GCF_014356525.2. NCBI lineage: Eukaryota > Metazoa > Arthropoda > Insecta > Hemiptera > Delphacidae > Nilaparvata > Nilaparvata lugens. The sequence continues at coordinate 8,352,065 of NC_052516.1, read as the reverse complement.
CTAAGCTCGGGTGTGATAATCTTGTGTTAGGAGGAATTTGAAATAACGCCAAAGATACGCCCAAAATTAGCGGTTTTTTGCGTTTTCTCAGTTCTTTCATCAAGTAATAGACAGAAAATTTTCAAATTTGGTACAGAGGTTTAGCTAGGGTCTAAAAATGTTGTGATGAGGTGACTTTAATATTTCATTAAAGATACGCCCAAAATCAGTGTTTTTTCTCAGTACTTTGACTTTCTGATGGAATGAAGGATGCTCAGATAAAAAATGCTGGCGAGCGAAGCGAGCCCGTTGATCTCATTTTTGGACGATCCAGTCGGGGGTCCAGGGGGCGGAGCTCCCTTGCTAGACGGATATGGCGAGCGAAGCGAGCCTAACGGCTAATATATAATATAATAAAAGAAGGAATTGGCTTATACACGTACGGGATGGAAATTCACGAATGACGCATCATAACGTTTCAACTACTCAACTGATTAACTTGAAGTTTTGCACATTGATTCCTTATTCACCGAGGATGGTTTTAGGTTTAGTTTCAATTCGTCAAGTTCTTAGTTTGTCTAGTTTTAAATTGGACCCTTGTGGAGCACGGGTTACCTTCTGCCATAAAATCATTCTTTTAGACTATAAAGGTGCGAACAGATTTACACACCGCGAACATGAGCAATTCAGTTTTAATCAGCTGATGCCAAGCTTCTTATATCTGTAAAAATACAGATATAATCAGCTGATCAAAAGTAAATTGCTAATGTTCGCAGCGCGTATATCTGTACGCACCTTAATATAATCTCATGTAAGTAATCTCGAATTAAGTACTTATAATCCTTAATAAAATCCTATAAGTCTATTTTGTGGACTTCAAATCCCTTTAGAAACTTACTATGATCAGCTACCGGTTTTCTTGAAACTGCATCAAAATGGCTGACCTCTGTGAACCGGATACTTTTTCCATTATTGGGTAGAGATATGGCATACAGCTCAATTATTCCATCCCCATATTCAACGTTTGATACGTTTGTTCTCCCGATTACTGAGTGGATAACTCGAAAGATGGCATCCTGTATCAAAAATGGAATTTGGAATTACTAATAGGAGACATGAAGTAGCCCATGAACATTCCAATTTCTTGAATAAGCAGAATATAGCCAGCATATCAATGGTACGGCAATAAATAATCTGCGATATGCTGACGATACAGTTATTTTAGCTGGAACACATGAATAACTACAGGCACTACTTGATAGAATTGTCACAGTAAGTAAAGAATATGGGCTGTCACTGAACATAAACAAAACAAAGTACATACTAATCACAAAAGCAATGCAAGACAATCCTATGGTATATTCAGAATACCAACCTATTGAGAGAGTAAAAGAATATAAATACCTATGAACAACCATCAATGCAAACAATGAAGTACCCAAGAAATACGAATCAGAGTCGAACAGGCCAGAAGTACATTTACAAGAATGAAGAAGCTTTTCTGTTGCCGAGATCTAAACCTTGATTTGAAGATAAGAATGATGAGGTGCTATGTGTTATCTGTTTTGTACTACGGCATGGAAGCCTGGACGCTGAAGGAGATTGATGTGAGGAGATTGGAGGCATTTGAGCTATGGATGTATCGAAGAATACTACGGATTTCATGGGTGGAGAGAGTGACCAATGTAGAAGTGATGAGACGCATAGGCAAGGAAAAAGAAGTAATTATGACAATTAAGAGAAGAAAACTGCTATACATGGGACATGTTATGAGAGGAGAAAAATATCAATTACTTCAAGTTATTATGCAGGGGAAAGTCCAAGGAAAGAGATCCGTAGGAAGGAGACGAAACTCATGGCTGAAGAACCTTCGGGATTGGTTTGGATGCAGCAATAATGACCTATTTCGATCTGCGGTCTCAAAAGTAAAAATCGCCTTGATGATTGCCAACCTTCGAAACGGAGACGGCACCTAAAGAAGAAGAAGCCAGCATTGATCCTTATTGGAGTGATCATATATTTGTCATATATATTTACTCTTGATGCAGAAATTTATAGGTCTGCAGTTTATTGGGAGGTTCAAGTTTCAATACCAGTATCTGATTAACATTGGTGTTGCTATCCTTGTCTACATTGGATCTTGTATGAATAACATTGAATCTTTTGAGATTGTTCACCAGGGGTGCCATTTAGGGGGGCAGGGAGGGTCTAGGCCCCCCAAGGATTAGATGAATAATGAAAATGCGGGTCTATCTACACGAATCCTTAGAATCTCATACTGATTTAATACTTTTTCAAAAAGCAGTAGTATATTTCCTTCTACAGTATCAACGATGTAGCGAAATTGCCTTGAAAGTATGGGTACGGAGTAATAAAGAATATATTTTTCTCTGTGGTATAGTTGAAGCTTAAAATATAGAATGTGTACAATTATTGATGAGGGCACAATAAGTGAGTCATTGCATAAATTTCAACGTGAGAATTAACAAGTTGCAAGATGTTACAGTGAAAGCAAAAGAAATGGCACAATCAGACAATCAATAATGTATGTACAGAGTTGGTGAGAATTATGGGAACAGCTTAATGTTTCTTTAGCTTTCTTACTGAAAGTTATTTTCCAATAAGAATATGATCCCAATGAAATAATTGTTGGAATTGTCATTGTAAAAGAAAAATTTATCTTTTTCCATGATTTTTTAGAAATCTGTTTCAGTGTATTCCTACTTTAGGGCCTCTCTGTAGGCCTATATTTCTAATAAATACTTCATGATTAACCAATAATGTAGGCCTATATGCTTGTATTGATACTTCAACCACATTTGTATTAAAATGAAGATAATGAAGCATATAATAACATCTTCGAATGTAAAATTTATGGGGTAACCCAGGACCCTCTATCCTTTGGGCGTATTCCTTCCCACCCTCATACCTCTTGGTTTTTGCCCCCCCTTAGCAGTTTGGTGAATTGGCGCCACTGTTGTTCACACAGTGGCAAAGTGTGAATACTCTCATAAGAACCAATGGTATTCATTTTCTGCGCAGCATACCAGAGTTTCTTCCGAGAAGCAGGGCTAGAACATGCATCAATAATGTAATCCTAAACTCAAACTGCTTTTTTTATTGGCACTTCTTTCTTCTTTTCAATAAAGCCTTCTCATATTGGCTCTCATGGCATTTCAATCACGATTAAAATTAAACAGGCTTTTGAGCAACTGAGCCTTGATATTGCAAGAAACGTTATGGAGCAATTATTTTTATAATAATAGGCCACCGCTAGAAGTAATAGAACGTTATACCATAGAGAAACAATAGCGAGAGTAGATATCCCATGGTATAGGGCGTTTATGTAGCAACTTTTACTGGTATCTCAAGCCGATTATTGTCGATTTTTACTGTTTTGTTGGGGTGAGAGTGTATGAGCGGCACAGTTTGAGAGACTACGAGCGTCACACAGCTTCACGGGAAAGAACTACGTGGACTATCGGCTTGAGATAACAGTAAAAGTTGCGACATAAACGCCCTATACCATGGTTATATCTACTCACCCTATTGTTTCTCTATGGTTATACTGATGGAATTGAAATGATAGATTATTGATTATTAATTACAATGATCAATAATTATTGATTATTTTTTTATCTTACCGTATTGCTCCAGCAAATCCGTACTTGCCTCTGTACAATGGTAAATATGTTTCGAAATTCATTTCGTGGTATTTCAGCATTTTGGTCTTTAACCTTTTGATAGCATTTTGGAAGAAATAATTCGGTGTTCACGAATGTTGGCGCTTCACAGCTGAAAAAAATCATAGGAAATTTTGTATTTAATTCAAATTGTTTATTCAGGAATAATACAGAGAATTGGCCCAATTTGAGACGGATGAGTGTAGATTGGGGGAAGGAAAAATCCCTCCCCATGTGTACGTATGTTGCAACGCATACAGATACCGTCAGTATGCTATGTCTGCTCACAGAATATTTGTCCGTTTGCATACGTATACTTTTTACTGTGTGCGTTCGCTTAGAAGCTGTGTATACAGACTCAATCGCCACAATAGTTATTTTCCTACAGTTACGTTGAAAAGTAGCGATTGCTGCACTGATTACAGAACGCAAAGAATCACTTTTCCGCTCTAGTGCGGGAAAAATTTTTCTGCACTCCAGATTTGCAACATGGCAACGCAAAATACTTAGTAGGTTATATGGAGCAACAGTGCAGCAAAATCAAAATGAAGTTGGTAACAGTGACTGCTGTGGCTGCTATAGTGAGCAGAGGTGCAACCAAGCACAACGCGCTAATTATTAATCATATATTATAGCCAAGGACAACGAGGACTTTAGGATTTTAGGATTAAGGTTTTTATCAATAGTAAAATCACACAGAAAAACATTTGATGGATTTCAGGCAATTTTACACATAATTACCCACTTTTCATATTCAATGGTAACTGTAGGAAAAACTTAATGTGAAATACGTGCGCAAAGTTCCTCTGCTGCACTCAAGAAACCATTCCGCCCTCGCCTACGGCTCGGACGTAAACGTTTCTTTCGGTGTAGCAAACTGACACTTTGCGCACTAGTTGCACAATAGTTATTTGTGCAACTAGTGCACACAAATAGTTACACAAATAACTATTGTGCAACTAGTGCGCAAAGTGTCAGTTTGCTGCACCGAAAGAAACGTTTACGCCCGAGCCGTAGGCGAGGGCGGAATGGTTTCTTGAGTGCAGCAGAGGAACTTTGCGCACGTATTTCACATTAAGTTTTTCCTACAGTTACCATTGAATATGAAAAGTGGGTAATTATGGGTAAAATTGCCTGAAATGCATCAAATGTTTTTCTGTGTAATTTTATTATTGATAAAAACTTTAATCCTAAAATCCTAAAGTCCTTGTTGTCCTTGGTTATAATATATAATGAATAATAATTAGCGCGTTGTGCTTCGTTGCACCTCTGCTCACTATAGCAGCCACAGCAGTCACTGTTACCAACTTCATTTTGATTTTGCTGCACTGTTGCTCCATATAACCTACTAAGTATTTTGCGTTGCCATGTTGCAAATCTGGAGTGCAGAAAAATTTTTCCCGCACTAGAGCGGAAAAGTGATTCTTTGCGTTCTGTAATCAGTGCAGCAATGACCACTTTTCAACGTAACTGTAGGAAAATGAAATAACACTATTGTGTTACATAGTGTTACTAGTGTTTACATATAGTGTAAAAGTGTTCATACAGTTCAATAGTGATAATCAATTACTATAGTGAGGTCCACGTTATAATGGCAGTGTAGGAAGTGTGATGAATCTTTCAAATAGATCTCATGAAAAGAAAGAAAAAATTGTGATTACCTTTTAAAATGAAAGAATTTGCTAAAGGAATAGTTAGCGACCGAGCGATAAAGCTTACTTATCAATAACTGTATATTTGATAAGAGTACCGTTCTGTACTGAATATTTTTCTAGGAAAATTATTCAATAAAATTATAATTATTTTGCAAATAAAGCACAAATTATTTACGAATTGCTCACTGATTTTGAGGTTACACTTTGTTTACTATCGATCAGATGTTTTTAAAACAGTTCGAACGCAGCTGACTGATTCAAAGCATTGTCAAATATCATACCGGTTCTCATGCAAGGTAAAATATCATTCCTAAAAATTATAAAACTATCAATAAAGGATCAAGAATTTCAAAATAAAAAATAAAATGTATGTATTATTGTTGAAATTATTTATTATTTAAGAAATTGTATTATGCGTCAGGTCTTATTGTAACTAAATAGGTCATAGCATGAAATTCTATTATTGATAAAATGGCAGAAATTAATTATAATAATCTCAAACCTAATAAAAATTGTACAAGAATATTAATTTATTATAATTTAATTCAACTGAACCACATGGTAATTAAATCTCTTTGGTAGGTCTAAACCAATCACAGTGCATAGAAATAGCACCAAGACGGTGATCGTTTGAAAGCAACACATGTTAATCTATTATCAGACATCAACCCTGCCTTATCAGTTACACTAGCACGTGTACATTGTATGAGAGGAACTATGTCTATAAGATTAAGCAGTTTTAAGAATTACATGAATTAATTATTACTGTAATTAAAGGAATTGTATTCTACTGCTTGCCACTGACGTCATGTTTACGTCACAAGCGTTCTACCAATGGCAAATTTTTATGCAAATTATTACATTGAGATTCTGAGAAGCAAGGTCTAGCCTAAAAGCTTAGAGAAAAGAGCAGCACTTCCCTTTTGAAATCCTTACCGTGTAGATCTCTTTTTATAGTTACCAAAGACCTATTTGTAAAAATTTCTTGTTCGATTTTTAAATGTTCTATTTGTGAGCCGATATTTTAGGCCAATTTATTTGTTATTTGTAAATTTCTGTTTTCATCAATCGATAAATTTAAAAGCTTAAAGTAAATTATCCCTTAATTAATTCGGTGAAGGAGATATTTAAACTAAAATTCCCCACGTGCTGAAATTGAAGCCTGGATTGCCGCCGATCAAACGATTTTTGATCTAAAGAAGAAAACCACGACCGCCAAGGAAATTCACGTGAGTTATAAGTTTTAAAAGGGGCCCCAATCTACGCTTCGAAAATATTTCAGTGCAGAAAAACATAAATTTTTCTTCGTTAAGTTATTGGCCACGCCGACAAGCGCTTTAGCATTTAAGAGCCTAGAATTTATTCACATTTAATTTATAAGAATTTGTAGTTGATTAACTATCCTCCGCTGCCTGAACCACGACCCCGAACATTTTAAAAAATATTTCTATAATTCATTTTTTCACTATTTTTTCAAACTGTTAAATTTTATCAATTGTAAAATTCTGTTGAATCACGCATGGTATCATGCAAGCACAAGAAAATTTTTAACTATTCTATTAATGCTAAATTATTATCAACCTGTGAATCAAATTCTGAATCTGCACTGTATGATTACATATTTTATTATAATATATTTCAGTTTTGTTAATTCGCTTTCTGAGTTCGATTATTTCTTAAGCCTGTCAATTATTGTTTCTGATACGTTCTATATCATCAAGAACCGATCGAATACGATCATTGGAATAATTGAATTGAGCTGGATATTGGAACAGGTCTAAGTGGATGTAGCGAGTGGGGTCAGATCGAGATATTTGTTCTTTGTCCTTACCTGCTCATATATCAGCTTTTATCTGTTACCTACCTCGACTTTGGAGCGAACACACCAATTGTACAGCAGAAGCAGCCATAGATCATATAAATTCCTACAATAGAGCTTAAAACCCGACAAGACTCTGTTCTCGAAGTATATTCTGAACGATATTTGGTTCAAATACCGTATTTTAATCCTTCAGAACTTATTAGAGACACAGTCCCGTAAATTATCTACATCGGGATTTTTGCTCGACCTGTATGATTTTGTATGCTCATTCTTCACAGGTAATAATTTTAAGGTATCCGTATTCTGTGTTTAGCGATCGCTACACTGCTTATAAAAAATTTCATCATTATACAATTTGTCATTAGAAGAATCAAGGGTGAGCGAGCGTTTAGGCCTCCCGCGATTCCGACAATTGTATTGAGTCTTGTATTGAGTCAATCAGTCTGGTGTTCACCCAGCGTCCACGCACGCAATTACAAAATTTATAGCCGCTACACCATTGACTCAGTACAAGATTCACTCTACATGTGTGAAGCCGTTAAAAAACGCACCACATGATTTGCCGGCCCAACGTGAGGCATTTAAATACCGCATTACATCACCCTACGTGTGTTGTCCTATCCTTGGAGGTGAGAGTGACTCCCCCAGGAAGAGCTTCACATGATTTGGCGCCCAACAGTGATAGGCATTGAAGAGGTGGATAATCGACTACGAGGATTATTAAGTTGCTCAGTATACTATAGCGCTGACAACGGGAAAATTTTTTGAAAAATTCATGGTTGTGAATTTCTTCAATTTTTAATATTAACTGTTCACTGTTATATAAAATAACAAGAAGTACCATACCCAATTTTTGAACAGAAAAGAAATTTATCGATTGATGAATTTTTAGAGAAAAAATCGAACTCAGAATTTTATTATCGTGTTATTCGAAAATTGGTCATACTATAAGTCATAGGTATAAGAGATATCATAAGAAAGGTCATATTATTTGAAGAATATTAGGTCTATATTGAAACAATTTATAAATATTTACAGAAAAGAGGATTGAAGTTATTTATATTTTTAAATTTTTAAAACATAAAGAGGGAAGTAAAATTAAATCACGGATATACTGTGGAATTCAAGCAGAGCATCACTACTTTTATATAAAGTTTTGCGAAGAACACTAGCCTATATATATAATTGCGGCAAGAAATTATAAGAATAAAATATTTATAATAATAGTAATAATAAATTATAAGAGGCGTACCTGTATTACCGCATAAGTGTTCACTGTGTATCCTGTGTGTCCTTGTCATTTTTATGTTAACGATATTGCTAACTTGACTCATTTTATCACTGAACACATTGCTAAACCACTTTTTCTGTATTTCACTCACTACGAAGCTATCACAATTTCTATTGGATTTCTTATTAATTATTTTGTATATCACAACACTTTCACGTTTTTTATTCACCGCACACGTTCGTCGCGTTATTCTCTCACAAAACATGGCAGGAAACGACCAGGTCAATCCAAGTCTGTCGGACACCGAAGACATCTCACCCGATTGTTCGCCGCCATCCGCATCTGCCACCGCATCCGCCGATTTCCATCCCAATGTACTGGATGATTTATCTTCGACACAGGTGGAGGAGAGCTGCATCCTAGTGGAAGATCCGTCGGCAGCCCAAGAGCCGGAGGACGAAACATCGGGAGAGCATACGGACGACGACGCCCCAGAAACAGGAACCCCCATTTCTCGTACCGTTGCTCGGATAAAAAACCAGAAGGTAACTGTTCGCCATACACCCGCTCCCGCAATAGATTGGAACACCATCCTGAAAGCAATAACCAAGATGAATGAACAAACAAATGAAGCAATAAACAATCTGAGTAAGAAAACCCAACAGTGGAGGGAAGAAATCAGACAGGCAAGGGAAGCCGACAAACAAGCAAGAGAAGAATTAGAGAGGGAAATCCAACAGATGGAGAAGGCAAGTGAACAAGATTTTGAAAAATCAGAACAAAGGTTGAAGGAAGCAGCGGAAGAAAGCAAGATATTAGGACGGCAAATTGAGGAGAAGTGTCATGCAAAGGAAATCAATATTGGACCAGAGACTGAACCCACGCATGCGGAAGTAAACACACTCGAAGGAGAGGTCATAAAACAGACAAACGAACGTGACACATATATGGAAGACCAACCTACCGAGAGTGTCAAGACTGAAGTCGCGCCGCACCCCGCCGAACGCCGAGAGGGACTGGACGACATCACCAGCCAAGCCGAGGACATCATTCGTGGCATAGAGGGACAGCTCGTACCACCGCGCGCCGGACACCAGGAGTCCAAGGACGTTGCCCACCAAATTGAAGAGCAGCCCGGACCGCCGACCGCACGTATCTCCCATCCACCGAAGACAGCATCTGCAACATATAAACCCAGCATTCATGAAGATAGCCACCTAAACAATAGAAATGAAACAGAAACCCACAACAAATTGAAATCACAACTGAAAATAAAAACCTCTAAATCAAAACAACACACAAGTAAAATAGCAGTTCCACGGAAAAGAAAAATAATGTCAAGAAGAACTTATCTACATCGCCGTCATGTTAGGCTAAAATCGTACATCAAGCTTCCTACCAGCATGCAAGAAAAAAGAAAAATAGTATCAAGAAGGACCTACAATCACCGCAGTCATGTCCGGTTAAAATCAAACAGACTGTACACCGGCATGCAAAAAAGAAAAAGATTATTCGAAAAAACCTACAGACACCACCGGCATGTAAGGTTTAAAAATATCAAACTGCATGTTACAGGCCGACAAAGAGGAAATATGTTTGTAAGAATCGATCTACACCATAGGCACATTCGTTTTAAACCAAGTTTGATAAAACGGATAGTTGCAAATTGGAATTGGACCTTGAATGATACCGAAATCAAATTTAGATGGGGGCTTGAGGAAATAATAATCTTTTAATCAACTAAAAGCTACGTTGTGAATTATATCAATTATCAAACTTCTTCATGGTCACAGCCTACCCACCGAATCATATCTTTGCAGACTGGCATCTTTCTACTGCAGCCTAATCAACATAGCCTAAACTTCGCCGCATCTCAGCCAATAAGGAAATATTATTAATTCACTTCAAATGAAGAAACCGAAATCAACTTTAATAACAGAAGAAAATAAAACTACAAAACAACTCTAAAAATTTACCAACCTGATCAAGCCATCAGTCTCGTGCTACCGTCATCACCGAAACAATCGTCTAATATCATCTGCACAACTGAAAAACAGAAACAAGAATTATATTATCCACAGAAAATAATTATAAATTAGAAATAACATGAAGTTAGTAGTGAATAGGAGGAAAGAAAATAAACAAAGTTTATTTGAAAAAATGTGTAAATCTAACCTCGAAATACAGAATTGACAGAAAAATCTACTCAGAACCAAAGCCTGTTCGATAATTTTCTTCGTCACACCAACCAATGTGTGTGAAATCATAGAGTCAATGTATAGGAATCAAAGCAATATCGTTGTTAATTAATGTAACCTGTTATTTAATGTGGAATTATAAGTAAAAAACGCAACCAAAAATATATATTTATGTTAATTTGCACGAAATGCGCATGTTCTATGTCATATGAATGTATCTCTAAAAAACTCCAAAGAAAATGAAATTCTTACCTTCAAATGTGAAATTTATTACTGTTGCATCAAAAGATCATGAATTGTAATTCAAATTGATAAATGTAAGACTTAATATTTGTAACCAACATTGATAAAAATCAAGAAAGCCATTTCAAGTGTAACCCTGTTTGTACGCAACGTACTAAGCGCAGATAAGAAATTGCTCGAGTCAAACGGTAGACGATTGTCATGTCACCGAAGTAAAATCACACTCTCACCCAATTTATGTAAAAGCCAGAATAAAGAGTCGAAACCTGTAATAACTATGAAAAAATGATGAAAGTCTATATTTGTTGCAAATACTATTCAAATCTTAAGAAGTAATATGTGAAATTTTGTATATTTGTTATAGTTATGGGTCTGCTCATAAGCCACCCGTGAATGGAAGTTGTGGAGTTGTTTTAATGAAGGATCCAAAGAGACCTCATTAATTATTGTATTTCGATTGTATCCAATGAAAGGAACAATCAATTATTTATTTTCTCGTAGCCAAAAGTGCACGATATATTGTTTTTAGTGTTAAGTGTTGAGTTTTCGTAGAAGTAAGGAGATGAAATAGTGTATTCATCACAATATCGGATTTTTCAAATAGTCATTGTTTCGACTCGTCTCCCAATTACCTATTTAAAATATCCTGGGGGCTTTTGTGTGATGAATCTTTCAAATAGATCTCATGAAAAGAAAGAAAAAATTGTGATTACCTTTTAAAATGAAAGAATTTGCTAAAGGAATAGTTAGCGACCGAGCGATAAAGCTTACTTATCAATAACTGTATATTTGATAAGAGTACCGTTCTGTACTGAATATTTTTCTAGGAAAATTATTCAATAAAATTATAATTATTTTGCAAATAAAGCACAAATTATTTACGAATTGCTCACTGATTTTGAGGTTACACTTTGTTTACTATCGATCAGATGTTTTTAAAACAGTTCGAACGCAGCTGACTGATTCAAAGCATTGTCAAATATCATACCGGTTCTCATGCAAGGTAAAATATCATTCCTAAAAATTATAAAACTATCAATAAAGGGTCAAGAATTTCAAAATAAAAAATAAAATGTATGTATTATTGTTGAAATTATTTATTATTTAAGAAATTGTATTATGCGTCAGGTCTTATTGTAACTAAATAGGTCATAGCATGAAATTCTATTATTGATAAAATGGCAGAAATTAATTATAATAATCTCAAACCTAATAAAAAATTGTACAAGAATATTAATTTATTAATAATTTAATTCAACTGAACCACATGGTAATTAAATCTCTTTGGTAGGTCTAAACCAATCACAGTGCATAGAAATAGCACCAAGACGGTGATCGTTTGAAAGCAACACATGTTAATCTATTATCAGACATCAACCCTGCCTTATCAGTTACACTAGCACGTGTACATTGTATGAGAGGAACTATGTCTATAAGATTAAGCAGTTTTAAGAATTACATGAATTAAATTATTACTGTAATTAAAGGAATTGTATTCTACTGCTTGCCACTGACGTCATGTTTACGTCACAAGCGTTCTACCAATGGCAAATTTTTATGCAAATTATTACATTGAGATTCTGAGAAGCAAGGTCTAGCCTAAAAGCTTAGAGAAAAGAGCAGCACTTCCCTTTTGAAATCCTTACCGTGTAGATCTCTTTTTATAGTTACCAAAGACCTATTTGTAAAAATTTCTTGTTCGATTTTTAAATGTTCTATTTGTGAGCCGATATTTTAGGCCAATTTATTTGTTATTTGTAAATTTCTGTTTTCATCAATCGATAAATTTAAAAGCTTAAAGTAAATTATCCCTTAATTAATTCGGTGAAGGAGATATTTAAACTAAAATTCCCCACGTGCTGAAATTGAAGCCTGGATTGCCGCCGATCAAACGATTTTTGATCTAAAGAAGAAAACCACGACCGCCAAGGAAATTCACGTGAGTTATAAGTTTTAAAAGGGGCCCCAATCTACGCTTCGAAAATATTTCAGTGCAGAAAAACATAAATTTTTCTTCGTTAAGTTATTGGCCACGCCGACAAGCGCTTTAGCATTTAAGAGCCTAGAATTTATTCACATTTAATTTATAAGAATTTGTAGTTGAT